>NC_063332.1:120105297-120189965 GCF_021869965.1 Rhincodon typus
GTATATGGGAACTTGTACCAAAATTAAGAGCACTGTCCCACAACTGAATCATACCGTAAGCAGTGTCTCACATACCATCCTTTAGTGTAAAATATCCTCGTGGCAGTATAGTGAAATACAGCCAGGAGGGAGCTGCCTGAGGAAACCTCCATGTTTTTGTTAACATGTCAAACACATGACGTAATGATTTACCACCAATCTCCCCTGCCCCCTGCTTGATGTTGACCACCAATACTCGGTGAAGGACTGCAGTGTCCATCACCAAGAAGTGACAAATAACATTTCCCTACACAAGTTCCAGACAATGACTATATCCATCAAGAGAGAATCTCACTATTTCCCCATGACATTTAGTGGCATTACCAGCGCTGATATCCTATTATCACCATCCTGTGGATTATTGTTGACCAGAACCTAAACTGCCATATAAGTATTCTGTGGTTAGAAGAGCAGGTCAAAAGATAGGAATTCTGTGGACAGTAACTTACTGCCTGTCCACCATCCATAAAGCAAAAGCTAGGAGAGTTATAGAATATTTCCACTTGCCTGGATGGATGCAGATCTGGTAACAGTTAAGCTTGATATCATCCAGGAGAAAGCTGTTGACTTGATTGATGTATCCAACTTAACCATTCACTCCTTCTACCATCGATGCACAGTTACAATAGTGTGCATCATCTACAAAATGCAGTGTAGGTATTCAATAAGGCTTCTTCAAGAACACCTTGCAAATCTTGAACCCTTACAATCTGGAAGGACTGGGACAGCAGATGGAAAGGAATATCACCAGCTGCAAGTTACCCTCCAAACCCCACATCCCATCCTTGTCTTGGAACTTCCTCATTGTTGCTGGCTTAAAATCCTGGAATTCCCTTCCTTACAGACTGTGGGTGTACCTAGCGCATATTGACTGCGGCAATTCAGGAAGGTGGGCCAATAAGCATCCTTTCAAAGGCAGCTGGGGCTGGGAAACAAATGATATCCTATCTAGTGACATCCCACATTCTATGGAATAATTTAAAAAATACTCCTTTACATATCAAAGTTAAAGGATTAAGTTTTTCAGATTTGTTGAAATCAAGTTTACATTGTAAATCTACAGCTGTAATATGGATACCTTTTAGTACTCCCAGGTTTCAATAGGCATTAAAATGCATATGCTTTTACATAACAGGTGAATATTTCAGAGTGTTATCTTTTAATTCTTTTTAGCCTTGTCTGAGGATGTGTAAGTGGATTGTTGTTTTATGATGGTCTAAATTTCTATTGAACTGAAGAACATCCAGTAAGAGAAATATGTCTTTGAAGGAAAATAATACAGAAAATACTGTATGAAACTGGCAATTTAAAATCAGTTATTTCATGTTTGCGACACACCTTAATTGTCGTGACCCTGAAATACAATAAAGTGTATTCCAGTTTAGTCCTTGGTTGTGTGCACCAAGAACGGTTTACTGCTCACCCTGGAAGACTTAATTGAATAAAGATTCTTTTGATTTGCATACATGTAGGGTGAGAGGGCTTAGTGCGAAGTTTCCAGAAAATCTCTGCACCTTCACCAAATCAGTGCAGAAACATGACCAACTTGCCCTTATTACTGCTGGCCCATCCTACCTGTTTCATTGGTAGCCATGTGGGGAATGTGCTTCCCACCCACAAAAACATACTTCAAAAAAACAAGTTTACTCTGAGGCTGGAACCCAACATGTCTGAGTGCGGGCCTTCTTTCCATCCATTTTGAATGCAGAGGTTATTGCATTATGATAGATTTGTTCCTGAAGTTTTGGAATCTGTGTTTTAAAGTATTATCGGGTGAAATGATGTGGTTTTATGTGAAATATATGAACTATTTTCCTGATATATTCAAGCATTGATGTTGATGCTCATTTTTGCATGGTTGTTTCAAAGGTAGTTTTGTAATGTTACAGTGTACAGATTCAAGTCCAAGGAATGTGGATGGTTTATTTAGTGTGATAACAAAATATGCTACCCACAGTGTTTTTTAATTAGCTATGTGCAGCTTTTAAGTTCATGATAAGGCCTGTTTATTGTGATTTAGTTTATCTAAACGGCTGATCCATGCAGAACACAGTGGTCTCAAGTTCAACTTCTGTTTTGTGCTGTGTTAGCTATTCTTTGTTAGTGATGCTGGAATGGAGTCTCTTGAATTAAGGTTGAGGAAAATCAGCCATGATTAACATCACTATCCAGGATTGCCTGGATGTTAGATGAGGACAACAGTAAATGTGGCTCTGCTGTTATATTTTATTTTCTGTAACACTTGAACTGTTAAGAGTGTTCAAAATCAAACACAATAAATAATGTTGGTGAAGGTGCAGGATTTTAAAATTCTTGAACTAATTTTATTGAATTGATTTCAAAATCATAAGGATAGGAACTATTGCACTGATAGCTGATGGTTGGTCAAAAAAACTTCATGACAGACTTGGCATTGAGAAACAAAAATTGGAAACCGATTTTTTTAAAATTCGCTTGCGTCCTAATTTCACCGTAACCCCACAGAAACTGAATCCTCCAAATTCCAGATAACAAGGCCCAAAACGTCAGCCTTCCTGCTCCTCTGCTGCTTGGCCTGCTGTGTTCATCCAGCTCTACACCTTGTTATCTCAGATTCTCCAGCATCTGCAGTTCCTACTATCTCCAAGATATTTATCACTTTGCTTTTAGTGAAGTGCAACTTTCTGATGTGCCACTGTGATGTGGTTCCCTGGGTGAAACACTGCTACCAGCATAATATAGTCTCAGTGATGCCACACTATATGTTAGCTCATGTGACATATACATCACACAGATTGGGTTCTTGTTGAGACAGATATCTTAAAGTTTGTTCACAACATTGACAGTTATACATCATCTGGGATCCTAGCATACTGATTGTGTACATAATTGAATAAGTGAACGAACTACTCTTACTCCACTACAATGGAAGATAACTGAATAGGAGGCTGGTACTTTTGTATCATGATGTCATGTAACTGTCCTAAAGATAAACTGCCTGTCATGTTTGTAATCTGTGCAATAGTACACTTAGTGATTGTGCACAAACTGATAAATTGGTGACTTTCAAGCGAAGTTGTGCATAAAGTTGTATAATTGAATGTTGTTAGCTATTAAATATGTGTACTTCCTGTCTGTTTTCTTTCTTACATATTACGCAACACTGAAGTATGGAAACTCTGGAGGGCCTTTGGTGAACTTGGTAAGCCCAATTACATGTCATTTCAGTTTCTTTCATGACTTAACTAAAATGTTTAGAAACGTAGAAGATAGGAGCAGGACAAGGCCATTCGGCCCTTCAAGCCTGCTCTGCCATGCATCACGATCATGGCTGATCATCCAACTCAATAACCTAATCCTGCTTTCTCCCATAACCTTTGATTCCATTCACTCCAAGTGTTATATCTCGTCGCCTCTTGAATACATTCAATGTTTTGACATCAACTACTTCCTGTGGTAATGAATTCCACAGGCTCACCATTCTTTAGGTGAAGAAATGCCTCCTCATTTCCATCCTAAATGGTCTACCCTGAATCCTCAGACTGTGACCCCTGGTTCTGGACACACCCACCATCGGGAACATCCTCCCTACATCTACCCTGTCCAGTCCTGTTAGAATTTTATAAGTCTCTATGAGATTCCCGCCCTCATTCGTATGAACTCTAGCTAAAACAATCCCAACCTAGTCAGGCTCTCTTCGTACATCAGTCCCATCATCCCCAGAATCAGCCTGGTAAACCTTCACTGCACTCTCTCGAGAACATGAGCATCCTTCTTCAGAAAAGGAGACCAAAACTGCACTCAATATTTCAGGTGTGGTCTCACCAAGGCTCTGTACAACTGCAACAACACATCCCTGCTCCTATACTTGAAACCTATCGCAATGAAGGCCAACATACCATTTGCCTTCTTTACCGCCTGCTGCGCCTGCATGCTTACTTTCAGCAACGTGGATCTGCTGCACACTCTCCCAATTTGCAAAACATACCCATGGTATAGCTTTATTGTATCATGTTTTGAGTATTTCTTCAGCTCTTCTGAACAGAATAGACACTAACATCTGGATGTTGTTAAAGAGTTAAGATTTAGCATGGTTTTATCTGTTGAAAAAAAAGCTTATGCTATGCAAAACTTCAAAGCACATATCAACTTCCGAATCTAACAGTGGCAAATACAATCAATGCTTTTTGGAATAAACCCTGGAGTTTATTTTTTTTAAACTTCTTTTAAAACATTATCATTCTACAGGATGGGGAGGTTATAGGAATAAATACACTGAAAGTCACCGCAGGCATTTCCTTTGCAATTCCATCAGATCGCATTGCAACGTTTCTTACTGACTCTCGCAATAAACACACCAAAGGTAAGAATGTTAAGTGCATCAGCTAAACTGGTTCATTTTCTAAGGTGGCACGTGCAACTGTAAGAAAACATAGTCTTGATCACCACAAGAATAACAAACAAATAGCAGCCACTTCTGCTATAATGTGTGAAACCTAACAGCCTAGGCTATAGCAGGAAGCAATTGTTTTGAATGAAAATGTGGGGAAAGGCTCAGGGCATTCTGCTATTCAAAGATTGGATATAAAATTGGAAGTAGTTCTTGAAATCTGGTCAAATATGCAAAATCATAAGTATCCATTTTGTAAAGGTGGTGTGCTCTGAAGTGGTGTGGTCTGAAAATATGATTTTTTCTTTTGTAACATCACCCACAATCTGACATGTATTCCTGTAAACATGAAGCAGGAATATGAAAGGGGGAAAAAATGTGTAAATTTAAGAAATGGTCTGAAAATTGATTGCCTGCCTCAGACATTTGGAAAGGCAACACAAAGCAAATCACGCACACAAAATCTTTAAATCATCTATGTCAACATTGTATTCAATCAGTTGTATTTTAAGGATGTGCTGAGGTGGCATTTTAAAATCTCAATCAGTTACAGGAAGATCCATGCAACCATATTGTTCCTTACTCGATGAAGGACATGTCTCAGTAATGGCAGATATTTGTATTTTTAGTTTATATGTACCCAGATGTAAAAATGTTCAGTCCTTACGTATAAGTTTAAAAAGTTAATAAGACTGTAAGAAATAGGAACAGATGTAGGCCATTCAGCCCCTTGAGTCTGCTGTGCCATTCAATAGGATCATGGCTGATCAGATATTCCTCGCCCCCACTTTCCTGCATTTTCCCCATAGACCTCGATTCCCTTTCAGATCAAGGATCTATCTATCTCAGCCATAGATATACATAAGGACTCTGCCCCTATGGTTTTCTGTAACAAGGAGTTCCAAAAACTCTCAGCCCTCAGAGAAGAAATTCCTCCTCATCTCAGATTTAAATTGGCACCCCTTTACTCTGAGACTATGCCCTCTGGCCCTAGATTCTCCCATGAGGGGAAACATGGTCTCAGCATTTATCCTGTCAGCCCCTTAAGAATCCTATATGTTTCAATTAGATCATATTTCATTCTTCTAAACTCTAGTGAGTAGAGCCCATATCTACTTAATTTTTGCTCATAAGAGTATCGCTGCATTACAGGGATCATCCTAGTGAGCCTTCTCTGAATTGTCTCCAATGAAATGATATCTTACCTTAAACAGGGAGACCCAAACTGCTCTTAGTACTCCAAATGTAGTCTTATCAGCACCTTGTACAGTTCCAGTAAGACTTCCCCACTCTGATACTCTAACTGCCTTGAAATAAAGGCCAACATTCCATTAGTCTTCCTGATTACTTTTTGTGCTGGCTTTCAGTTACACGTTCTGGTACAAATGTATCTGCTCTTGAAAAGAAACACCTGGAAATGTTACTGTGGCGATAAATCAATTCTGATATCCCTCTCATGCAGCATTAGATAATTTATAGGTATCATAGAAACCCTACAGTGTGGAAACAGGCCATTCAACCCAACAAGTCTACACCAACTCGCCAAAGAGCATCCCACCCAGACTCACCCCTCTAACATATGGCTAATCCAGTTGACCTACACATCCCTTGACACTGTGTGGGCAATTTAGTATGGCCATCCACCTAACCTGCACATCTTTGGACTGTGGCAGGAAACCAGGGCACTGGAAGGAAACCCACGCAGACGCGGGGAGAATGTGCAAACACCACACAGGCAGTTGCCCGATGCTGGAATTAAGCCTGGGTGCCTGGCACTGTGAGGCAGCAGAGCTAACCACTGAGCCACCGTGTTGTCCCAATACAATAACCTGAAATACAAAAACACTCTTCACAGAAATTGTGGTTTATTTGGGAGGTCTTTTGGGGCTTTGGAGGAGATTTTTATGTACTGGTTTAAGTCTGACACTTCTGTGTCAAAGTTACAATGCGATAACAGCACTCCACTTTGAGCTACATTTAAGTTATTTCAGGTGCAGACTTGAAGAGGTGATAATATCACAATAAGGCTGGAAATGGGAAATTCTATAGCGAAAATCTGAAAGGATGTGGACAATTGAAACTAAATGGCAGAACAAGAGGATTTTTATTTTGTACTTATATAGTACCATTTCATAATAAAAATACCCAAGGTCCTTTATAATCCTAGTAATAATAATGTTGTTTTATTCAAAGAAAAGGTTCACTGGCCAAAGGTAGAATTGCAGTGTGACTCACATCAAAAAAAGTCATATGAGACTGAATGTTACCAAAAAATAGCTGACTGTTAATTTTGGTAAATTGTAATTATCCAGAGGGCAGTTAAGAGTCAACCACATTGCTGTGGGTCTGCAGTCACATGTAGGCCAGACCAGGTAAGGATGGCAGTTTCCTTCCCTAAAGGACATTAGTGAACCAGTTGGGTTTTTCCAACAATCGACAATGGATTCATGGTCATCATTAGATTCTTAATTCAAAATATTTATTGAATTCAATTTTCACCATCTGGCCTGGCGTGATTTGAAGCCGGGTCTACAGAACACTATCTGGGTCTCTGGGTTAATAGTCCAGCGATAATACCACCGGGCCATTGCCTCCCTGATTATGAACTTATGATTTATATGGAAGCTGAGACAGGCTGTACTTGGGAGAGTAAGTTATAGGATCTGCCTGGTTAATGGGGGTGCCCATGAGCCTCCCATGTTCCTTTCTACCTTGCACTCTGCATGAAGCCCATCAGTACTGAGCTTCTGCATGTTCTCACACACCATTTTGAATTATGATATCATGTCTCCACATTACCCCAAGCCCTACAGCTCAGTCATTCCAACCAGCGAGCTGCACAGTCCCTCTCTCAAATCCAGGTTGGTTGTGACCATCAATGGCATGCCCCTCCCATAGTAACCCATGTCTTCCTGCACAGTATCATCTACCCCTTCCCCCATCTCACATTCCTGTAGACTATCTCCCCTTCACAAATATTGTCCCCTCTGTAACCCTGCATTCTGTCTGCATAGAATTGATGACCCCAATTTCCCCACCACAGCAGGGCCCCCTGATAATCCCATGTTGTGGAGTTTTAATTTCTGGCAAGTGAAGGGGTTTTCACGCAACTGATACTGAGACCCTGAGCTCACTCTCAATGCACACTTCTATATTCTTGCAAACGGTGGTGGGTGGGTGTGTGTGCACACGCGCGTACGCGCTGAGGGATCTGACTGGGGAAAAAGTCCACTTAATTGGTTATTTTTAAGTATACTTTCCACTTGCCCGCCCCATTTTGTCAGTTTGAATATGTATACCCAAGACTTCCACAATTTTCACCTCCATTAGGGTGAAGTTGCCTAATTAAATGTGACAGACACTGCCCACTGAAGTCTACTCGCATGGCCTTACCATTTCTCTCAACCACTCATTGAGCGGGTTGAGATTTCCTGAATGACCATTGATCACAATCTGCAGCCTTGACTCTGTGATGTTTACAGCATCCAAGTATTTCTAGTATTTGAGGCCACAAGAAGAACACTCTTGTAGGAACCGTATGTAGCTCAGTATCTTATTGAACAGAGGTTTGAGACAGATGACCAAAAGCTTGATCGAAGAGGTAAGTGTTAAAGAGTGTCTTAAAGTAGGTGAAAGCAAGAGAGGTGGAGATGTGTAGGGAGGAAATTCCAGAGGTTCGGGCTTTGCCACCTGAAGGCATGGCCATCAGTAGGTGAGCAATTAAAATTGGAAAGTTCAGTGTTCAAAATTAGAGGAGCACTAATGTCCTGAATTATAGGGGTGGAGGAGGTTACAGAAGTGGGCAGAGACAATGCCACGGAGGGATATGTGAATAATAATGAGAATTTTAAGTTTGATGCGGATAAAGTGTTTCCCATATTTGGAAACCTAGAACCGGGGGCAGAGTTTAAAAATAAAGACAGTATCACTTGGGTCAGAATAGGAGAGTGTCCCTTTTACTCAAAAGTTTGGAAACGTTGGAATTCTCTGCCACAGAGAGCTGTGGAGGCTCAGTCTTTGAATATGTTACAAGTAGAGATTGATAAATTTCTTATACAGAGTTATGAGGATGGGTTGAGTAAAAGTCTTTAAAGTGTATAAACAGCCGTGATTGGATTGAATGGTGGTGCAGATTTACCGGGCTGGATGACCTACTCCTGTTCCTGTGAAGCGATATTTAAGCTTGCTGACTTGCACTAACTGCCAATAGGATGGTGCTGCGAGTTACTACAAGTTTATCGAGGATAGAACGTGCGATACTAGGCAGAAGCCTGTTGGGAATTATTGAGTGAAGAAGGTGGATATAGGCTGTTGTAGTGATGGTGCACATGAATGGGCAGAAGCTCAGATATAATACCAACTGTGTGCTCTGACCATTGCCAGGAATAGGCTGGAGTAAGTGACTAGCAAACGGAGGGGGGGATTGAAGACTGAAGGTTTGTGAACTTTTGGAATTTAGCTTTAGTCACTCCAATGTTTAGTTGGAGAAGATCTCTGCTTATCCAGCAGCGGTGTGGCAGCACCTTCACCACATGGTGGTTCAAAAAGGTGGCTCATAAGCAATGGTATAGAGCAATGGGTATTAAATGGTCGCTGTGCTCACAGTGCTCAGGTTCCAAAAATGAATGCGGAATATAAAAGAATAAATGCAAAAAGTAAAACCAAGGCAAAATAAAAGTGATTTTTCTTTATTATTTCATGAAATGTCAGCCAGCATTTGTTGCTAATTCACATTTTGCCCATGTGAAGATGGTGAGCAGGTGCCTTCTTGAATTGCTGTAGTCTGCTTGGTGTAGATACACTCCAACAGACTACAACATATGTACTGGTAGGAAAGGAGTTACTTGTTTTTGACCCGGCAAATCAAGATGGTATGTGGCTTGGAAGGAAAGCTAAAGATGATACCCAGGTGTCTGCTATTCTTGATTTCTAGAGTTTGCTGGTTTGGAAGGTGTTGTTGGTGGAACCTAGTGAGATGTTGCAGTGTATCATGTGGATAACATGCACTGCTGCCACAGTGTGTCTGGTGGAGGGAGTGAATATTTAAGATGGCAGATGGTGTGCAGGTCAAGTGGATTGCTTTGCTTTTGTTGATATCGAGTGTTGTTGGAGCCTCACCAATCCAGGCAAATGAAGTGTGACTCCTGACACGTGCATTTTAAGTGGCAGTCAGGCTTTGGGGGAGGCAAGAAATGAGTTAGTCTCCACAAAATACTCAGTCTCTAACCTACTTTTTATAGCTGCAGAACATGGCTGGTCCAGCTCAGTTTCTGGTCAATGGGATCGGCAGCAATGTTCCTCCTAACTTTTCCTTTTTGTTAATCATTGCACAAACTTCCCAAGGTCCATATGGAGCAGTGACCTCCACATCTGGACGTCAGTGAGTCAGCATCCCAATTGTCATGTGCGGAACCTCCCAGACAGCTGCAGGTCCACACAGTATAGAAGGAACATTGGCCAACAGGATGATGATAGTGCATGATTCACTGGTGATGCCATTGAAAGGAGCTGGTTAGATTCTCTTTTGTTGGTTGTGGTCATTGTTTGGTACTTGTCAAATGTCATGATTTATGATGAGAGCTGAGGGATAAATTGGAAATATGGGCAGAAAGTATTTTTTAGCTATCGTGCCTTTCTTGTGTGTCCTTCCGACGCTGATTATTAGGATGCAGTTTGTCCCTAGTGATGGTATGAGCATGTTCAGGAGCTAGAACAAGTGGTGGAAGAATGTTACCCCTGTTGGGTGCCAGGCTGGTAGCTCAATGCATTAAGAAAAGGAAGCAGCAAAAGAAAAAAAATACATTTGGAAAGCCAATTGCCAATACCAGGGTAGAACCCTCAGAATAGAACTGCTGTACTAACTTAATGTAGATGGTAAGCATTGTATAGATGTTTATAAATACAAGGAATTTTATTGTAAATATAGTTATTTAAAATATTAATTGTTAATTGCCAAATTATTAACAAATAATTTATTTTTCTTTGTGCTTGATAAAGATGTTACAGGTCTGAAAAAGCGTTTCATTGGAGTGAGGATGCTGACCATAACTCCTGCGTAAGTTTATAAGTTTTATTGCTACTCACTGTCTTTTCAAAATACTTCTGTCTGCACAAAATATCTCCAAAATCATAAAAATGGCTGGATCTGAGAGCAGTTGATGATCCCTTTTAAATATTGCTAGAAACATTTACCTCCCAGCTTCCAGCGCAGAATCAGGAGCTAACATAGAGTGTGTGGCAGAGATCGGAACAGTGTCCAGAGCCCTTTCTACATCATCTGACCCTGATTTGCATTAATCCAGCAGCTCCCTGCTTGTTCTGCTGTGAGATTTGTTGTCCGTTTGTATGAGTGGACAACCGTTTTTATTATGGCAGCTCCACTTCCCACCCAGTTTTGGTCCCAGATGGCTGAGAAATTGGGCAAGCAAGAGAAGCAGTACAACTTGGCAGTATTAGGCCTAGGAAATTTGAATTCTTGGTATGGTCTGCAAGTCGCCGGTCAGTTTTCCACCGGAATAAAGGCGGAAGCGGCAGCTGGCAGGGACCACCAGGATGTGGCAGAGAGGAGGTTTCAAGAAGAACTAGCAATTGGGTGTTAGGGGAGAGGATGGAAGTTGAAACATGCGTTGGTAGGTGTCCTTAATGTTTCTTTATAGGACCAAGTGTTGTTTATCCTGGCCCCATGTTAAAAGTCTAAAGATATTAAAAGATTTACCATTTTTGGCCTCTTCTCATCCTGACCCCTCTTCCTATTACATTGACCTGATGGGAAAGCAACATCAGCTTTCCAAACTGTTTCCATCCACTATTCCTTAAAGTCACAGTCTGCAGGATCAATGTGAACCATTACCAGGAATTCCACCCTGTAATGTGACTACCATCATAGTGCAAATTATTTTCATGTTTGGTATTGTTTACACTCAGTGGAATGATGAATTATGTTAAAAAGATTTCATTTGCATCAGTTTTGAATATTTATTCTGACAACATCTATTAAATTATCTTGACAGAAGACCAAAAAAATGACTTACTAGTTAATCAATTTCTTGTTAAAGGCTGATTTTTTTTTTCTGTTCTTCAGCCTAATTGAAGAACTGAAACAAAGAAACCCTGATTTTCCTGATATAAATGCTGGCATTTATGTACATGAAGTGATTCCAGATTCACCAGCGTTCAGGTAAGTTCTTCCTTTTTCAGTACAATGAGTAAATAACCTTCAATAAAGATCTATAAAATAAATGAATTCAAGAGATTTGCAGAATTGTACAAAATGTAAGGGAATGAAGCTGATTATGTTCTTTCACTTTGCTTTCAGTCCTATGCCAGATGTTTGTGAGCATCTGACAGAATAATCTGAATGCTCTTGGTGACGGTCTTCTGCTCCCTGTTAAACACAATGTAACATCTCCATCAAAGCCATTTTTCCTTATAGATAGCCACAGTACTCATCTTGATAATAGTAGAGTGCAAAACTGCTGGTCTATAGATGATATTGGATACTAATTGAGAGCTTGTCATTTTGTTTTCCAAATCAGGAGCATCATCCTTCTCATGTTGACAGATTGTTATAAAGTTTTGACTCATGCTTATCTTCTGCCTGCAGATAGTTATTTGAGGGAGATAACAACATTGACTGCTCAGTTATGTTTTATTTCAATGTTGTCAAGGCCTAATCTTGTACTATTAATGAGCTTGTACATTTTTGTGCAGGACCAGAAAACCATAGAATGGATATAGCACAGAAGGAGGCCTTTTGGCCCATAGTGCCTCTGCTGTCTCTCTGCAAGAGCAATATAACTCACGGCATTATGCTGCCTTTTCCCCACAGACTTTTTTTTGTTTAGCTAATTAATCAGCTCTCTTTTGAAAGCTGCAATTCAGTTTACCTGCTGCACACCCTCAGGAGTACATCCAAATCCTAATCATTTGCTGCATTTCTTTTCTACATATCCACCAGTCACTTTAAATTAGTCTCCTTTGGCTCTCAATCTTTCTATGAGTGGAACATATTTTCCCAATCTACTACCCTCATGATCTGAAATAGTTCTATCAGATATCATTTCAATTTTCTCCAAGAATAGTCCAAGCTTTTCCAATCTATCTACATAACTTAGGTTCCTCATCCCTGAAACCGTTCTAGTGAAACTTTGCCGGACCCTTTCTAATGCCTTTGTGACCTTGCTAAAGTGTGGTTGCTCAGAACTGGACACTTTACACCAGTTGAGGCCAAACCACTGTTTTATAGAATTTTATCATTACTTCCTTGCTGTTAAATGCACACAGCATTCGCAACAAAGTTGATCATTTGAAGGCACAAATAGAGGTAACAGGATATGATTTCATTGGCATTACGGAAATGTGGTTATATCCAAGGATATTTATCATTTAGCAACAATCTGCAAAAAAGAAAAAGCAGGTGGGTTAGTCCTCTTAATGATGATGAAGATCAGTAGTGAGAGATAATCTTAGATCGTAAAAGCAAGATTTAGGATCTGTTTAGGTGGAGATTAAAAATAACAAGTGATGCACACATCTGTGCAAGTTGTTTGTAGGCCACCAAACAATAATGAATGTTGGGCATAGGCTAAATCAAAAAATGGAGATGTTGGTAATGTGGGTAATACTGTAATAATGGGCACCTTCAAATTACATGTATTCTGGCTAAATCTGATCAGCACCAATGTTTTGGAGGACACATTCCTAGACTGTGCACAAATAGGTTTCTGGAGCAAATGTTGAAGAACCAACTATGGATCAGGCTATTTTAGATTCAGTATTATGTAATGATTAAATTTGTAAAGAAGCCTTTGGGAAGTAATGACCCGTAATGTGATAGAATTAAGTTCAGATTCATATTAAGTATGAATGTACTCAGGTTCATTCTGAAACTAGGTCCTTAAATCAAGACAAGGAAAACTGTGAAGGTACGAGGGGCAAGTTGGCTATGGTGGATTCAGGAAAAGTCACCAAAAGATTTGATGATGGATAGGCAAGGGCTCCTATTTAAATGTGTCAATATACAAATTGGGAGTAGCAGTAGGCCACTCAGCCCCTTCAATCCTTCTTCGCTATACAATAAGATCCTGATCTGATGACTTGACATTTCTGCCTACCCCCAATAACCTTTCACTCCCTTACTTGTCAAGAATCTATCTTGCTCTGCCTCAAAAATATACAAGGAATCTCTTCCATCACCTTTAGAGGAATAGAGTTCCAAAGACTCCAACGCTCGGGAAGAAAATCATTTCTCCTTATGTCTGTCTTAATTAGGTGATCCCTTATTTTTAACAGTGAACCCCTCGATCCACACTAGCCCACAAGAGGGAACATCCAATTTACATACATCCTGTTAAGACCCCTCCGGTTCTTGTGTATTTCAATCTAGTCCATCTTATCCTTCTAAACGCCAGCAGATACAGTGGCCTATCCAACCTTTTCTTATAAGACAACTCACTCATTCTAGGAATGAGTCTAGTAACCTTCTCTGAAATGCTTCCAGTGCATTTACATTTTCTTTAAATAAGGAGACCAGGATGTAGTCTCACCAGCGCCCTGTATAACTGAACCAAAACCTCTTTAATTTTGTGTTTGATTACCCTCACAATAAATGATGACATTCCCTTCATTTTCCTGATTATTTACTGTATGTACATACCTTTATAATTCATATGCTAGAACACCCGCTTCTTCCCAGAGCTCTGCAATTTCTCACCATTTAAACAATATGCTTCTTAATTTATTCTTTCTACCAAAGTAGACAATTTCCCATTTTTCCACATTTTACTCCATTTGCCAGGTCTTTGTCCACTCACTTAACCAATCTCTACTCTTTTGTAGCTACCTTACGTCACCTTCATAACTAAGTTTCCTAAATAGCTTTGCATCATCTGCAAATTTAACGATGATATCTTCACCTCAATCATCTATATGATTTATATAAATTGTAAAAAGTCGAGCTCCAAGCCCTGATCCTGTAGCTATTACATCTTGCATATCAGAAAATAATCCATTTATACCTACTTTTTGTTTAATTTTGGCTAGCTATTCTTCTCTGAGTGCTAATGTGTTGCCCCCAAACCATGAGCTGCTTCTGAGACATTACTTGTGTATTTTCTATAATAAAGACCAATGAAAATTACCTGTTCAATTTATCAGCCATCTCCTTTTGTTTCCGTTATTAATTCCCCAGACTCAATTATTATAGGACCAAATCTTACTTTAACTCTTTTTTTTCACAGAACTATAGAAACTCTTTGGCTATCTGTTTTTAGATATCAAGCTCGTTTTCTCTCATTATCTAACTTTCCATTTTTAAATCATTCTGTACGGGTTCTAATATTATGCCCAAGCTTCTGACCTGCCACCCATTTTTGCATAATTATTTGTTTTATTTAAGCTTTATTCTCTCTTTAGCTCTTTTTAGTAAACATGAACAGAATTTTAGAATTTTTCTTTCCAATTAAAATGAGTCTGTTCTGTGTATTCTGACATGTCCTCTTAAATGTAAGCCATTCCAACTCTAATGACCAATGCCTTGGTCTAATTTTCCAGCTCATTTCAGCTACCTGTGCTTTTATGCCCTCATAATTGCCCTGATTTAACCTTAAAATCCAGAAATTCAGCTAATGTTCTGGCGACCTGGGTTCAAATCCTACCATGACAGATGGTGGAATTTGAGTTCAATAAAGAATCTGGACTCACCTCTCTCCCTCAAACGGTATAAAATTCAATGACATTCTGGTTGCTGCTGTGTAGGGCTACATTTAATATGAGACGATTGTTCTGTCTTGTTGCACAATACCATGTCAAGTATAGCTAGCTGTCTGGTTGGTTCCAGAATGCGCTGGTGTAAGAAAAGGTCTGTTTTTACATTTACTTGGGGACGTGGACATCGCTGGCTAGGCCAGCATTCATTGCCCATCCCAAATTACCCAGAGAGCAGTTAAAAGTTGACCACATTGCTCCATGTCCTGTGGAATCACAGGTAGGCCAGAGCAGGTAGGAATGGTAGATTTCCTTCCCTAAATGACATTCATGTACCAGATGGGTTTTGCCAACAATCAATAATAGTATCATGGTCATTGTTAGTCCCTTAATTCCAGATTCTTTATTGAACTCAAATTCCACCCTCTGTCATGGCAGGATTTGAACCCAGGTTGCCAGAATGTTAGCTGACTTTCTGGATTAATAGTTTAGCAACAATACCACTAGGCCATCACCTCCCCAATCTGATTATCTGGCTGCCGCTGACTTGCCTGTCTTGGGCTCCTCTGCTCATCTGTTACCCTGAGTGTTGTGCTGATTGCCTATCTTAAGTTTTTATCACCAACCTACTCCATCAGTGGCTGGTATCTACTTGTGATGAAATCCTTCTTCACTCACTCATTTAGTCTGCCTGTCTCACGCATGTTCCTCTAAAGTACTACATGCTCCTACACATTCCTCAAAGACACAAAAAAAGGAAAGGGGTATCAATTATTTCTAACAAAAGAATTTGAAGATTGCATCGGGTCAAAGGAAGCGACTAAAGATGATACCAGATAATGTAAGCCTGGGAATTGGGAGCAGTTTAGAACACAGCAAAGGACGATCAAGAAATGGTAAAATGAAAGAAAAGACAACGCAAGAGCAAGTAACCGAGAAGCTAAAGGTGCTGGAGGAGCTTCTTCATGTTTGTGAAAAGGAAATGAATTTATAGCGAAGGACAGGGAAATGGCAGAGAAACTAACAAATTACTTTATGTTTGGGTTCATGGAAGAAGTCACAGAAAATCTCCTAGAAACAATAGGTTACCACGGGATTTGTGAAACTGAAGAACTGAACGATTAGCATTGGTAAAGAAATCATACTTGAAACGTAAATTGGGTTAAGCGTTGAAAAATCATCGAGACCAGATGAGCTACATCCAGAGTGTTGAAGGAGATGGCTAAAGACATACTGGATGCATTGTTGGTTATCTTTCAGCAATCTATAGATTTTGGAAAGGTTTTAGCAAAGTGACAAACAGCAAATGTAATCCCCCAATTCAAGAAGATAAAATATAAAGTCACCCCCTCCTGTTGTCTCATCAGAGAGAGATGGCTGGTGGTGGTTTAACCTGTAGGTCACCACACCTCAAGCAAGGGGAGAGCTTAAGAAGGACGGACCCTGCATGGTAACCTCTCCCAGTGTAGGAATTGACCTTGCACTGTTGGCATCACTCAACATCACCATTGAGCCATGCAGGCAGCTCAGCCAACTGGCCCCCATTTAAGAAGGTAAGGAGAAGGAGAATGGAGACCACAGACCTGTTATTTAGCAGAAAGTGTTAGAATCTATTGTAAAGGATATGATAACTGGATACCTACTAAATAATAATACTCAAAATGCCATAGGACACGTTTGATGAGGTCCATTCGTTAATAATGCAATTAGTGCGATACAGTTTTTATTTGCACTAATGTTAAATTTTCAGTAGTCTTCCCTTTGACCTACCATTCGGCATGTCTTTTCTGCATTTACCAAGATGCACAACCACAACCTAACATCCAACCTCAATACCCTGGTTCCCATTTAAAACCCATACTCTCTCTCACATTGGCCATTCCCCTAGAATGTGCAATCACTAGTGAATATCCCCATTTCTGACAGCCAATATTCAGCACCATTCACACCTCCTTAGATACTGAAGCAGTCCATATCCAAATGCAGCAAGACCTGGTCAATACCTAAGTTTGGCCTGATAAGTGACTAATAACGTTTCAGCCACAGAAATGTCAGACAGTGATGATCTCCAACAGAGAGAATCTAACCTTTGCCTCTTGACACTCAATGGCATTGCCATTGCTGAAACCCCCACTATCCACATCTATTGACTAGAAACTGATCTGGACTAACCATATAAATGCAGATGGCTACAAGAACAGCTCAGGGGCTAAGAATACAAAAGCAAGTGTCTCACATCCTGACTCCCTGAAGCCTGTCCACCATTTACAAGACGCAAGTCAGGCGTGTGATAGAATATTTTTCACTTATGTGGATAAGTGCAGCTTTGACAAAACTTAAACTTGGCACCATCCAGGACAAAGCAATCCACTTGATTGGCACCATATCCATAAACACTGACACACAGGAGCAGCAGTATGTAATGTATAGATTGCATTACAGAAATGCACCAAAGCTTTAAAGACAGCACCTTCCAAACTCATGACCACTTCTGTATTGAACGCTAAGGGTGACATGATAAAATGCATGAGAACACCACCAATTGCAAGTTCCCATCCAAGTCATTCACCATCATGACTTGGAAATATATTACCATTCTTTCACTGTCACTGGGTCAAAACTCAGTACTGCCTCCCTAACAGCACTCCCTAACTACACCAGTGATTCAAACTTGCAGCTCACTGCCACCTTTTCCAGGGTCAATTAGGGGTGGACAATAAATGAGATAGCAACAACTACAGATGCTGGAGTCAGAGATAACAAAGTGTGGAGCTGCAGGAGCTAGATGGCCTAAATGTGGATTTTACCAGTTTCAAAATCTCCCCACCCCAGGCCTCATGCCACGACAAACCCTCCCTCTCAAACCCCCTTCCTTGACCTGACACAACCTGTCCATCTTCTCTCCCACCCATCCGCTCCTCCCACCTCACTGACCAATCCCCACCACTCCTGACCTGCACTCACCTATCACCATCCAATCTACCCCAGCCCCACCCCTCCTCTCTCTCTTTATTTCTGAGCTCCCTTCCCCCTCCCCATTACTGAAGAAGGGTCCCGACCCGAAACGTCAACTTTCCTGCTCCTCCAATGGACAATAAATGCTGGCCCAGATGTAAAGCACACCCCTGAATGAATACTTTTTAAAAAAGCTCTACTCCTTCGGTCTAAGCTGCAGGTTTGAATGAACGTGGGTAATGACTAATTTCACCATCCACTGCCAGACCTAGCTGGATTACAGTAAGCAATATTAGCCCCTCCTGTCATCTATTTACAGTTCTGGGATGATCTTGAATTGGAAAAGTAGTCCAATGCTTTTTTTCTCTAATGTAATCTATCTGCTTAAACCCTTCTCTTCTATCCACAAATCCAGTGAGAAATGTGAGGAGTTAATGAATTTCTCTGTCACTCAGTTTTGAAACCAACTGATCAAATACCGGCTTATGTTCAACCCTTCACTTAGCCCAGTGGGTCTCCTCTAAACCTTGTCCTATTTCAAACCCTGGACTTGTTTCCTTCTCTTGTATCTCTCCTACCTCCCCTCATGTCATATCTGAGCTAAATTTGTCTGAGACCCACCTACCACACACTCAAGTCTATTACACTCCTAAACTAACCCCTAGTCCCCTTCAGTCTGTCTGTAGCCTTTGACACATTTGATATCACTAACCTCCTCCAGTTTCATCCATCTCAATGGGACTGCATTCAGTCAAATTTTTATTTTTATCTGTCTACTCATAGCCAGAGTAGCACCATTTTTGACTTCTCCTCCCATTCCCTCACATTTACCCTTGGTGACTGCCAAGGATCACTTACCTTGGGTCCTCCAATTTCTTATTGAAATGTTACTCCTCAGTAGTATCATCCAAATGCCCAGTCTCAGTTTTCACAAGAACACTGCCACCCAGCTCCATCACACCACTTTCATTCTTGACTCTTCTACTGTCTCTAAGTTGCAAGATTGCTTATCTGATCTCCAATAACTGCATGAGCAAAGCCTTCCTCCAATTAAAGATGAGAATTGGGTTTCTAAAATCCTAATTCTGTATGTTTCCCTCTTAAAAGTTTGCTTCCAAATACTGGACACCTGCAGATTCTTGGGAAGATTTTCAATTTGCCAGCCAACTGTGAGTCTGGAATTTTCACATCTGCTTGATTTTCAATTTGGCAGTTTAATAACTCTCTTTGTCAAGACCCAGAAATTTTCTTTTTGTTTTAAAAAGCATGAACACGTGTTAGCTCTTGATCCATGAGTAATTGTATTTCCAAACATTAGGTTGGGCTGAATATTAGCTCAGTAGTTAGCGCAGCTGCACAAGGGTCCTGGGTTCGATCCCACCCTCGGGCAACTGACTGTGTGGAGTTTGCACATTCTCCCTGTGTCTGTGTGGGTTTCCCCCCACAGTCCAAAGATGCACGGTTTAGGTGGATTGGCCATGCTAATTTGCCCACAGTGTCCAGGGATGTGTAGGCTAGGTGCATTAGCCATGGGAAATGCAGGGTTACAGGGATAGGGTAGGGGGAGTGGGTCTGGGTAGGATGCTGTTTGGAGGGTTGGTGTGGACTTGATGGACCGAATGACCTGCTTTCACACTGTAGGGATTCTATATTTTAAAAGATGCAAAGTTAACAGAGGTGAGGGACAGAAGTTCTGCCAGCATTACACTGGCTAAAGAAAAAGCAGCTTTTGCACGGCAGCCAAGGTGGTGTCTGGCTTGATGGTACATAGGGGAGAGAAATTCGGCAACAGGAAATTGTTAGAGTGTCAAATAGCTGATAGATAGTCGATCTGTACTAGCGCATGGAATTTGAAAAATGTGCCAAATGCCTGAAAGGCTGCACCATGAAACTGAACAGGTCAAGGGCATTGAAGTAACCAGGAGAACAAGTCCGTAGCTAGCAGTACATAAATCAACCGAGAGAAGAGACAAATAGGAGTGACATGTGATTTTCTGACTACAAGTTCCCCTGAAACAAAGAAGTGTTAATATCTGCAGTTTACCATCCCTGTTAGCAACAAGACTAAGTTGCTTCCACATTTTTTTCAGCCTTTCACTAGGTACCAGTATTTTCCAAATCTTACATGAAAATAGCTTTTCAACGTTCACAAATATAAATGAGATTTGGACTACTTCAATGCATGTAGAGAAACATATTGAAGCTGATAAATTGGTATCACCGATTTAATTAATTTGTTCACTAAAGTTGATGGTTACATAAAAGGAATGAAGAAATGGCAGCTAAATTTACAGAGAACAGCAAGATAGATAGGAAAGTATTTTATAAAGAAATAGAAACAAAAATCTGGCAGATGGAGTTTAATGTGGGATAATGTGAAGTTTGGCAGGAAGAATGAGAAAGAAATGAGAATGAGAAAATTACTTAAGCGGAGTATGACTGCAGAATTCTGAAGTACAGAGGGACTTGTGTATTCTAATTAATGAGTCACAAGTTAGTATGCAGTTGCAGCACATAATCGAAGAATGCTGATGGGATACCGTCCTTTAATATGAGAGAAATTGAACACAGTATACAGGGTGTTGGTGAGACTACATCTCAAATACTATGTGCAGTTTTGGCCTTACTTAACAGAGGATGTTAGCATTGGAGGAAGCTCAGAGCAAGTTTACTAGATCGATGCTTGAAATGACTGCGTTGTCTTATGAGGATAGTTTGGACAGGCTGGGTTTGTTTCCATTCAGTTTAGAAGAGTGAGGGGCAACTTGATTGAAGCGTATAAGATCCTGAATGGTCTTGACGAGGTGGACTTGGAAAGTATTTAACAATCTGATCTCCTTATGTTGAATTCGGCAGCAAAAGATCTTAACAGATTTACTATAAATCTATAGTTTAGCATAAATGCCAATTTCAAGCTTTCCATTCTGGACCCTGTCCTTGCCAGAAGCCAACTCCCCACTCGGAAGAGGCCAGATGTGTATTTTTAAACACCTAGCACAGCTACGATTTGAAACACACACTTTCCAGGCTAAAGGCAGGGGCACTACGACTGTGCACTGAGCTCCTCCAAGCAGCCAACTCTTTTTTTTTTTATTTAACCTATTTTTTTTAAATCAACCTGTTCAGAGATGTAATTACACCCCTCTGGAGCAGGTGGAACTTGACCCTGAGCCTCTTGGTCCGGAGGTATGGATACTAGCACAAGAGGGCCCAGGCATCCAACTCTTAAATGCAAAATCCAACGAACATCATTCACTCAAAATCAACTCTGGAACTGTTCTTTTAGACCCTTAAAGGGACCTGCATTTCTAACACTGACAGAAAGAATGTTTCCTCTTATAAATCAGTCCCAGACTAGGGTGTGCCCTTTTAAAATTAGGCGTCACCCTTTCAGGACAGATGAGAATTTTTTTTTTTATTCTCTCAAAGAGTTGTGCAGCATTGGAACTCTGTATCTCAAGAAGGCATTGGAGGTGGGGTTATTGAATATTTTTAAGACCGAGACGGATAGATTTTTGATGGGCAGTCAAAACTAGGGTTATTAGGGAGCAGGCTTGATGGGCAGAATGCATGCCTATGAGGCTTGGTGGTTGAGTGTTAAAATCAATGTCTGTTTGTTCTTCTTGGGTATAGTACTAAATCTGGAAGCCTCCTGGTTGTTATAGGATTGAAATAGTGCCAGACACCAGAGCAATCCAAGTGCCCATTGACCCAACTAGAACAGCAACACTGTTCGAACTGAGAGAGTAAAATCTGCCCAGCAAGAGAGTGCTGCAGCAGAACCTCCATAGAACAACTGGACATTGGAGAAATGCTGCCATCCAGAATTAACCTTCATGTATAGTGAATGTATTTTGCAATAAAACATCATGGACCTACTGAAGTTATTTTCATATTAGCTTTGTAAAGTTATTTTCATATTAGCTTTGTTGCCATACGTTGATATATATCCATTTTCTTACCTGTAGGGGCGGAATCCAGGATGGAGATGTTATCGTCAAAGTAAATGGAGTTCCCTTAAACACAACCAATGATTTGCAAGAAGCTGTGAAGAATGAGTTCCCTCTGCTGCTTGAAGTTCGCCGGGGAAACGATGACATACTTTTTAACATTGAACCTGATTTAATTAGCAACTGAAACTCAGCCGTCGTAATTAACCCTTTCCGGCCTGGGATATTCCCCGTCGCTGTTTTTCCCCATTAACGACCAATCAAGCTGCTGGAACAGATGGCACAGTGGAGTAAGGCAGTTGTTTGTGATGCTGCCTGTCACCTCTGGGCGATACCTACCCTCCTCACATTACATCCCACTTGTGAGTTCCTGTTAAAAACCTGTTCAGTCTTCCCCACCCTCCCACCACCTAATCCCATGTTCAAATCTTTAGCAGTTACAGCTGATAAATGCTATCGTTTGCTACAATTGGTGGGTGTAATTTTTTTCACACTTGTCTGAATTACGAGAGACATATTCCCAAAGGTTAAAGGACTGGTTTGAGTTGGTGGGAGGTTAAAGAATTAAAGTATAACTTAGTGTCATTCCTGCCCCCTTCCAGTTTTCACAGAGGTCAGATGAGGGCTGGGCTAACTCCCAGGAGGAAGGTTAACAATTTAAATACAATGAAGCTGTCAGTTTCATACCAATCCACAATTTCACATTTAACTCTGACAGGCTGGAATTTCCAGGGTGTTGAGAAATCCGACAGCTCAAGGAAGGTGAAGATGATGCCCTCTATCCCAGCCCGCCCCACCCTCTATCCCAGCCCGCAGTCTGGTGCTGAAGGCCCTGTCTGCCTGGCAACGAATTCAGCCTGTTAAAATCTGGAAACTGTCAGCAGGTCAGGCTGTGTGTGTGCGCGTGTCTGTGTGTGTGTGTGTAGACAGAGAGATAAATAGAGTAAATATTTCAAGTTGTAAGCTTTCATGAGAGCTTAATGGCCATTAATCTGAAGCATTAACTCTGGTTCTCTCTTCAGATGCTGCCCGATTTGCTGAGTATTTCTAGTACTTTTTATTTTTTTTTATTTTGGGTTTCTAGCATCCTTGGAGCCTCTTAATCTGTCAGGCTGGCAGTCTGGAAATGCAATGAAATACATTAATAAGGTCCTGTGGTTAAATTTGGCAGTGCCTGAGGGGAAGCTCGTCTTTCAGGTTTTCCAGTCTCAATTCATTCAATTTCCCGACTCACTTCTCACTTTGGAGTGAAAGTGCACCCTTGTTCGATATTTATCACTGAAATTAGGATGGAGAGAACTGAACATGAGAGCAGTCATTAGCCCTCTTTCAGATCACCCTGCCTTCTTTCCTTGTCCTTTTATAACCTGTTCCTTTAAGCAGTATATCCACAGAATGGAAGTGAGATCCTTCTATACCAATACAATTCAAACCCAGTAACACCATCAGGCTCTGTTCAACAGGTTTGGTTGACAACGTGAATCAGGATGTAGTGATGGCGACTCCCTCCAGCAAGCTTGTCAGGACATAGATTGTGGATCAGAGGACACCCAGTTTGAAAATATTATTTTACATTTTTTTGGGGACTAAGAGAAGGCTTCTCTAAGCTTCGCAGTGAAGCCTTATTCTCCTTTGCCTCCGGATTTCCCATCTTAATTCCAATCGTGAGGGACCCCCTCATAATTTTCTCCCTGCACCCACCCATTCACCCTAATCGAGACCAGCGTTCCCTGCAATTTTTTTGTCTGCTGTGCAGGCCTCTGAGGTCTGTGTGCAGCGGTGGCTTCTGCAAGCGGATGATGCTGATTGGCCTGGGTGGAATCTCCCAGCAGCAGCCTCCCGGCTTCGAGAGAACGTTATACCCAAACTAACCATTACTCCACCAACAGCCAGGGTCCGTTTTCCATAACAGTCCCTCATCCACTGGCTTCCTGCTGCCAAATTGCCACTCTTGTGCACTGGACACATTATGGAACTGACTCGATTTAGTTTGGGCTCTGGGACATGTATGAAAATGAAAGGCCTGGGCACATTGGGTATGCCAGCCACTTTAGGACTCCCACACACCGTACCTGCTGTCCCTTTGAAACTTGACTGTATACCAACAACTCTTCTTCAAGAAGAAAAATTAAAAGTTGAATGGACTTTTTGTACAGTTAGGCTGCCAAAAAGTCTGATTGGGCAGTTTTGAAATAATGGTCATGCGCTAAACTCATGCAGGCTGCAAAGGGTTAAATTCTACTTCCTCAGGCAAACCATACACTTGGAAAATACGTTTTATTAAATGTTCTTTATGAATATACAGCATTTTATACTGAATGTACCAAGAGAGTTTTTAACAAGTTTATACACAAAATGCCATTTAAAAGCATGAAGAATTGGTAACCGTTCATAAATGAACGTGTCTGTTTTTGAATAATAATAGAAATATTACGAATAGTGCAGGCATATTTTCTGAAGTGACATGATGTTGTAAACAGATAACATGACAGGTTTATTTTGTCCTGGAGTAATTTACTTTGGGTCATTAAACTGCCACATGACTAAAACAGTGTTATGAAATCATTAAGACTGAAATTTAGCTTTTTTTTTCTTTTTCTTCGATCTGGAGGTGTCATCACACACAACAGCGACCTTTCCACCACCAAAATCACCATGACTTGTTTATTTTGTTTGTTTTTTTTATACCTACTGACCAAAAATTTGGCTTCGTAGTGCCGATGATTACAGCGCTACAGGTGTTTAACTTGACCACATAACCATCTCCTTAGCTTCTCCACTGCGACTATATCCAGCGCTGAATGAGCAAAGTATTCTTCCCATTAAATAGTGAGATAATGGAAGTTGGTCGCTGGAATTCAACATACCCTGATCCACAGGCAATGGGAAGGCTCCTCGGTGATTGGAGAAACTCATTTGTCAAAGAAACAGGACTTACTGAGGCTTTCCAACTGAGTCACAGCATCAGCATCTCATTTCCACATTACCAAACCGATCTGCAAGGACAGGCAGGAAGACATACTGAACCTGTCGACAAGAAAAATCACGATTAAAAGGGATCCTGGCAGCAATTAGAAAGACCAACTGTGCATGAATTCTTAAGGCTGCAGCAACCATGGAAACAGAGAGTCAACCTGTGAAGGCTGTCTTCCTAGGGCTGAGACTCTTACTTCAAGGTCCTGTTTGAATGACAAAAGTGAGGGGAGGTCTCCTAAGGTAAGGACAAAGAGGAAAACCTCTCAAATCAAGCATGAATAAGTGAAACATGCTGAGGAAGTGAGCGGCTGGGCTGCAGTGCACTTCAAGCTGGAGGCAGTGTCTTGAGTGTTTGAACTGAATTGCAACTATGTGCAAATATTGAGGACGCTGCTTTGTTGTGCACTCGAAAACAAAGAGGACCCACATCCTCGGGAGGTAAGAAAGGTGCGTTTCAGAAGACATTCCAGTTGTCAGTGCCCTCAACCTGAGGCCCTCAGCATTCTCCTGTACTGTTCTCATCAGAGCAACACGCCTTGCAGTTTCACTCATCCCAATCTCTCCAGGAACATCCTCACATTCCCATCTCAATAGCCAACACTAATTCTAACCCTGACACCTTCTCAACCCCCTGCCTCCCAGTCACCCTCCACAACAATGTCTGTTCCTTGTCCACGTAATCCATTTCAACACTGGGGCTTAGGGTAGCATTTCCAGGAATAAGCACTGTCAGACAATCTGGTGCACTGGGAAAGAGGTGTTGGTTCCAGGAGGCTACAGTTATCAGCAGAACAATTTACTGTAAAAGCTGGAGTCTCATGAGGCACTGGTGCTCACACATCGACAGCAACAGTAACTTCCTTTTATATATCACCTTCAACACAATAAAACACACCGAGGTACTGCACTAGAAGGTTAGGAAGGAAAATTGTGGAGAGAGCTGACTTCTGCAGTGCCTATGTCAGGGTTATAGCTTAGACATGATCTTGGTGTCCAGCCCTATGTGGCAGCTGAAGAGAAGGGAGTATCTGGCTCAGTTGGTGTTAATCTTGTTCCTGGTGCTGCTCATGTTGTTGCTCATCTTGACCCTCATCAGACAGATGGGGTGGAGCCAAATCTGTCCTAAGTCGGATAGTGAACAAGTACTGCTGCAGGCAAGGACATAAGGATAGGAATATAATCATCTACCAATCCTTTTCGCACTCAAGTAAGCCAGCTGTAGATTTTGTGTCCTCACAACTTGCTTTTCTACCTATCTTTGTATCATCAGAGGAACTGGCTGCAATAGTTAGCCCCTTCATTCAATTTATTCATATAGATTGTCCATGGTTGAGGACTCAGGATATACACAAAAGATTTCTAGGAATAAAGGTAAAAGAAAAGCGAGTCTCAATATTTGAATGATGAGGTATGCCTGGGGACCTCAAGCCGTGATCTGCATTATGTAAGAAACACCACATGTTCTTGGCAGTCTGGATGACCATGTGTCCAAGAGGTGCTACTGCTAGCACAGCTCAAGGGCTCCAGGTTTTGAAGCTTGAACGGCAGCTGGCAGCACAATGGTATGTTCATTAGGCTGAGAGGTTCATACTTGGCATGTTGCATGACATGGTCATCCTGCAACTTAAGGAAGTGCAGGCAGGAAGGGGAGGGGGTGACCATCAGAAATAAGGGGACCAGGCAGGTAGTGAGGGAATCCCTTAAGAGCTTCTCACTTGTAAGTCATTTTTCAGCCTTGGAACATTGAGAGTGATGGTTGGTCTGTGGAGGCCAGTCAGAGCCAAGGGCATGGCACTGTGGATAGTTCAGCTGCTTGGGCAGGGGTGTGTAGGGCAACAGTGATAAAGGATTCACTGCTGAAGGGAGTAGACAGGCACTTCCGCAACTGCACTTTTTATACTTCTCTCAGGAAACTGCCAGATTGAGCTCTTGCCATCTGCCACAGGCTTCTCTTTCTTTCTTAACCCTAACTTTTATTTTCTTGACATCTATGTTTCTCTGGTCCAGATCCCACCATTTGTCTTTAAAGAAACATATTCACCCTCTATCCTCACTAGCTCCTTGAATGTCTCCCACTAACATTGTTTTCTCTGCAAAGTAACTGCTCCCAATCCATTTGGGCTAAATTGTACCTCTCTTAGTAAAATAAGTCTTTCTCCAGTTTAGAACATTTATTCTTGATCTATCCTTGTTCTTTTCCATAACTATTCTGAATCTAACTGAGGTATGATCACTGTGTCCAAAATGCTGCCCTATTGATATGCCTTCCATGTGCACAGGTATAGCCTCAGAACTGTCCCTTCCCTGATGGGCTTTAAAAAACATCTCCTAGATGTAATTTGTGAATTTTGTATCCTCCCCACATCTGTAAATACAGTGTCTTTTTTTTCTGTATTTTTAATTGTGAACTAAAATGAGAAAGGAACTATTTTAAAATCAAGGATTACTGGCAGATTGCTGCGTGCCTTGAAAGCAAGTCACCAGATATTCATTGTAAACACAGGTTGAAGTGTAGCTTGAAAATGAGTTAGAGCCAAAGGGTTGTGTACAGATGGAGCTTTGGCTGGCAACAAGTAGCTGATTGGTCAGTGGACGAATGAGCAGTAGTTGATGACAAAGGCGCTTTGCTTGCCAACCAATGTGATTGGTTCTCAGGTAGACTCTGGTTGTGAAGAGGGGTGATAGAAGGCATCTCCTCTGCTGCTGGGTATTTCACCACTATTTATATGAAAATGACTGAGATTTGCTGCTCACCAGCTAAAGATGCTCATTCATATCATTAAACATTTTGAATCTGTCGCACCAGGTGTATGATAAATTCACTGTTTCCACGTGGGAAACTATGCTTGAAAGGACTATAAGTTGAAGACAGGGTTATGATATCAGCAGTCTTTCTTGAGTATGACACCATTTTGAAAGCGCAGAGGGTTGGTGAATTTAAATGTTAGCTTTTATTATTTGTTCAGGCAGTCTTTTTGTTCTGTTGGCAGTTTAGTTTTTCCACTAGCTTTGGCACACATGTCTAAACATGTGGACTGTTTTCTCTGCTGACAGGGAAGTGAGCGAGTAAATTGCATGCAGGTCTTGACAGTGCTGCCAAAAGATTTCATCTTTTGCCAACTATAACATTAACACAAGAGGCTTCATGAAGTTGATGGCTTCAGTTGTTTTTCTTTTCTTTACTGCTGATGAAGATTCATCATAAACTTTGAAAACTTAAAACTTTTGTAATAAAAGACAGTAAAGTTATTGCTTAAAAAAGTCTCTCTAAAGTAAGGTTCTGAAATTCCAACAAGTACAGTAGGGCAGAATATCTGTCTGTCTACTTCTGTGTTAAAGGGAAAGCCCCTTCATTACTATATGTACTGATTCCCCTTTCTAAGGTGGAGTTGGCAGTAGCAGTCTAGTGTGAAGAGCTCATGAATGTTTTGAGATAGTTTCTTAGAGCATCATGTTTTTGAACCAACCAGAAACAAGTGTTATTAGACTTTTTTTACAATTCATTCACGGGATGAGGGTGTTGCTGGCCAGGCAGCATTTATTGCCCATCCCTAATTGCCCAGAGGGCAGTTAAGAGTCAACCACATTGCTGTGGGCCTGAAGTCACATGTAGGCCAGACCAAGTAAGGATGGCAGTTCCCTTTCCTAAAGGACATTAGTGAGCCAGATGGGTTTTTCCCAATAATGGATTCATGGTCATCATTAGACTCTTAATTCCAGGTTTTTTAAATTGAATTCAAATTCCACCATTTGCCGTGGCAGGATTTGAACCTGGGTCCCAAGAACATTATCTGGGTCTCTGGATTAACAGCCCGGTGATAATACCACTTGGTGGTTATTGTTGTTGTTGTTGTTGTTGTTAAACTTGGTATTGTGTAATGTGACAGGATGAACGAGTGTGGTGTATGTGACAGGATTGATTAATTACCCCAGTGTTCAGGCACTAGATATCAGTAACCTCAGTATGAAAGCATTTCACATCCAGTTTGAAAGGGAGAAGTCTGGGCCTAAGCCCTGTATTTTAAATAAGGGCCACAAATATGGACATGGTGTTGAGTTACCTGAGGTGAACCGGCATTTTGAGCCTAAAGGATAGATCAATAGAGACAGTGCCAGACTTTTAAGATCTCAGATTAGTCATTATAATATTCCCACTATAAACAAAAATGATAAAGGGAGGGCCCACCATCTGTGGTTAGCTGAAGAATCAGTTAAGGAAAACATCAAACTTGAGGAAAAAGCTGCACAAAGGTGAATGGCAGATCAGAGGTTTGGTCAGTATATGAAGAATGATACAGGATGAGTAAAAGTATAATCAGGTGTTAATTTTCCAAAAGTGTCTCAATTCAAGAAAGGTTCCATCAGCTTAGAAAGTAGTAAATATAACCCTGCTATTCAGGAGAGGAGGGAGACAGAAGACAGGAAACCATAAGCCATTAGTTTGAAGTCTGTCATGGGGAGGTGTTAAAGAGATTAAAGAGATTAGAGCATTACGTTTCAGGTAACCATGAAGAATTAGAATGGTTTTGTGAAAGAAAAGTTGGGCCTTACCGATTTATTGGAGTTCTTTGAAGGAAGAATATGCATTGTGTATGATTGAGAGTCTGATGCCATATAGTACTTGGATTTCTTGAAGGTATTTAATAAGGAGCAACATCAAAGGGGATTATGGAAAATAAAACATTGTGGTGTGGGTGTGACATATAAGCATGGATAGAAGATTGGTTGGCTGGCAGAAAACAGACAGTTTCTTTGTCTAGTTGGCAGAATGTGATGAATGCTGACCTGCAGGCGTCAGTGCTGGAATGTCAACTTTTTTTCAGTTTAAAATTAGACTGAAGGCATGATAACTAAATTCACAGACAGCACAAAGATAGGTAGGACAGCATCTGTGGGAAGAGGTAGCCTCAGAAATGCATAGTTTGAATGAGTGGGCTAAAATCTGACACAGTGTGACTGAATGAAGAATGCCTATGGAATTGTATGGTGCAGAGGGATGTAAGGTCTTCTAATGCACAAGTCAAACATAGTATGTAGGTACAGCATGTAATCAAGAAGGCTAATGGGATACTATCCTTATTATGAGAGGAATTGAACACAAACATAAGGAAGTTATGCTTCCATTATAGAGGGCATTGGTGAGACCGCATCTCAAATATTTCAGAAGGGATGTAAATGTTTTGGAGGTGGTTCAGAGGAGATTTATTACATTGATACCTGAAATGAGTGGATTGTCTTCAGAGGATAGGTTGGAGAAGCTGGGCATGTTTCCATTGGCATTTAGAACAGTAAGCAGTGACTTAAAGTGTATAAAATCCTGAATGGGTTAGACAGGGCAGATGGGAAAAGGATGTTTCCTCTTGTGAATCAGTTCAGAATTAGATAGTGCTGTTTTAAAATTAGGTGTCACATTTTCAGCCATTAAATAGACCATCCTGAAGAAGGGAGCCTGGACCTAAAACGTTTGTCTCCACAGATAACTGCCAGACCTGCTGAGTTTCTCCAGCACTTTCTGTTTCTGATTTCCCGCATCCACAGTTCTTTCATTTTTAAAAAAATTTATATATCCTGTTGTGGATGTGCTTCTGTTCTTCACTGGATAGTTCAAGGTAGCTGGAGATAGCAGGAAGGTCAAGACCCTTTTGAGACTTGGGCCAGTAAACTTTGGCAGGTCAAGGTAACCATGAAGAAGAGGTAAAGCAAACTGTAACTCACCCTCACTTTGGCTTTGCTGTAAGAAGAAATCAAGGGTATTTGGCACACGTAGACCAGGACAGATTATGTCACACAAGCGGCAACTTCTGCAGAATGTGCAAGTTGGACAGCCAGCAGATACAAGGAGAGCAAGTACCACAATGGTTGTGGTGATGTTGGTCACCTTTTCAAGATCTATCCAAAGCCCAACGCCACCTGCATCCAGGGAATTGCAAAAGCTGTCACAAACAGATTGTGCAGGAAAATACCCTGTTCTGACCACAAGTTCATCAGAGAGCACTCTGCGTGCACTGTCCTCTAGCTACCACAGGAAAAGAATATGATAGATGCTGTTGAATGATTCCTTGAAAAGACTGTCAAAGTCAGTTGGCAGAATGCAATATCGGCCAAACTTTCAAATAAGCACCAAGACATAGCTTGGCTATTTGTGAGATCCTTCCTGCGCACCCAGAGTCTCAGTGTCTCCAAATGACACCCTTGAGGTGGCTGTGGTGGAGAACAGATCATTGTGCCCCTCTTTCTGGAAGGCACCTTGGCATACAGGGCTGCAAAGGACATTCATGCTGAGAAGCTCTGTGATGCAGAGATCTGAGCCCTATGGACTATTCCTATAGATGGACATAGAGATAAACAGGTACAAATTTCTTTGAAAGTCGCATCACAGGTACACAGGAGGTTGGAGAAGGCATATGGCACGTTTGTCTTCGTTGCATAGAACATTGAATATAGGAGTTGGGACGTAATATTGCATTTGTACAGGACATTGGTGAGGCCACTTTTGGAATATAGTATACAGTTCTGGGTGCCCTGCTATAGGAAGGAGAGGATGCAGAAAAGAGATACTAAGATGTTACTGGGACTCGAGGGTTTGAGTTATAAGAAGAGGCCGTTTAGGCTGGGACTTATTTCACTGGAGTATAGGAGGTTGAAGGTTGACCTTAAAGAGGTTTATAGAATCATGAGGGGCATTGATAAGGAGAATAGCAAAAGTCTTTTCCCCGAGGGTAGGGAATTTCAAAACTAAAGGCCATAATTTTAAGGTGAGAGGAGGTAGATTTAAAAGGGACCTGAGGTGCAACTTTTTCACACAGAGGGTGGTTCTTGTGTGGAGTGAACTGCTGGAGGTAGATACAGGTACAGTTACAGCATTTAAAAGATATTTTAACAGCTCAGGAATAAGAGGGGTTTAGAGGGATATGAGCCATATGCAGGCAAATAGGACTAGTTTAATTTGGGAAACCTGGTCTGCATGGACAAGTTGGACAGAAGGGCTTGTTTCCATGCTGTATGACTCTGTGACTATCAACTGCTGCTGCCATCAGCTTGGTAAAACACAGCCTTTAGTCTGCTCAAAACGTGTTGGTTTGCTAGTGCAAAGGCCTGTCAACAATCCAAGGTCCTTGATAGGCACATTGCAAGCATTAAGTACTGAGGGATGCATTATAGCTTAGAGTAGCTACTGCAAAGGTTTTATGGGGAAAGGTGACAATCTAAAACACACACACCATAGCATATCAAGGGTCTAGAAACTACAGAAGCCCTTGGGGTCTATGCACTAAAGAGTGACCTTAAAAGTAAATGGAGATTGTAAACGTAAACTGCATCTTAGAGTGTCATGTGCCGTAGTGGAAGAAATTGAATGGTTTAGAAGCTGATGCAATATCAGATATGAATTTGAAGATAATGTACTTTTTATGGGATTTATGAATAAAATACATTGTATTGAAGAAGGTTGATTGTTTAAAATGGAAACAGCCATATAATACAATAAATACTTTGTCTCTTACTAGTTTAAGAATTTTTTGCAATGCAGTTATGGTGGAGTAGCTGATACTTTCAATAGTTACATTTGGCAGTTTGATTAATTTGGATAAAACATTCAACGTTGTTCCAAATCTTAGTATAAGTTAGAAACATTACCAATATCGTTACCTACTCTGAGCCAATTGTTCTGGTTCATTGTAGATTAACTCTTGGCTTCGTTTCAGCAACACCAAAACTTCAGCAAACAGAAAATTCCATTTACTCGATTTTCTTCCTAATATGACGAATGAAGGCTTATCATCAGGGAGGAATCTGTTTATGGAATGCTTCAGTACTTCATAACATGCTCAGCGGTTTGAACTTTCTTGAAATTCCAAAACAGGCACCTGTCATACAATATTTGTGAATTTCCAATGCTATCTGGTGGAAAGTAGAAAATGCATGGAACTTCAATAAACATTTCCCAACTGCTAATCGATATTATGCCTCAAATTAATAATGTCTCAAAGCTCTCATTTTCCCAAAAGGGCCAAGATAATGCACGGCAAATATTTTGCACCAATAATATTAAATTTAAATTTCTCATGATCTTACCTAGGAAGTAATGTAAATTATCATGAAGAAATATTGTTTTTTGCTGATGAATTGAAATTTTTGGGCTTCAAAATCTATTGGGTCAGGGAGTACAATGCAATGTTGTTAGAGATCCTGGGGTTAGGTTATAATTTGGAGGTGGATCCAGCTCCACTGCCTCCTTTTTATGAACATTGAACATTTTGAAAGTGGTGGGAAAGAATCTCAGACCCTTTCTATCAATATGAGCTATTGAACCATTTCCCCTTATTGTTTCTTTAGATTACCGTATTTTAGCAAGCCATATGCAATTCCCTACTGTAGTTCACTAACAAGCAACATTTTAAATGTGGTATAAGTGAGGCTAGTGACAATATTCCTTTGTTATGACAACACTGCATTTGCTCAAAATTGATGATGTCTGTGGCACAGAGAACCAATGGCTGTGATGTTAGTAATTTCTGTGCTTGAGGTCAATAATGGGTCAACATTTGATGATGCACTCTGATCTCTGTTAGCTGTAAAAGATACTTCCTTTATGGGTAATTTTAGGATTGTTTAGCTTTTCCTATGGAAATGTGTGGTCACCCAACCCAATGACAACTGATCCCAATCAGTTTAATTATCCATTTCAATCTCATGAGATTTAATTTTCCCACTTAGGTTGATACTAACAAAAGATACTTTCATGCTATTAATGTACACTTTGTGTATTTTTTTTATTTGTTTTAGTATTGTCACATGTGCTTAGGTACAGTGAAAAGTTTTGTTTTGTGTGCAGTACAGGCAGATCATACAATACAAAGAACATAATGTGATAAAACAGAGTGAAGAATACAAAGTTATGGCTGCAAAGAAGGTGCATGAAAAGCAAGATCAACATTAGATTTGAAATTTGAGAGGTTCATTCAGAAGTCTAATCACAGTGGGGAAGAAGCTGTTCTTGAACCTGTTGGTATGTGTGTTCAAGTTTTTACATCTTCTCCCTGATGGAAGAGGTTGGAAGAGATTATAACTGGGGTGGGAGGGGTCTTTGATGATGTTGGCTGCCTTTCCGAGGAAATGAGAAGTGTAGTTGGAGATAATGGATGGAAAGTTGGCTTATGTGATTGATTGGGCTGTGTTCACAACTCTCTGTAGTTTCATATGGTCCTAGGCTGAGCAGTTGCCATACCAAGCCATGATGCAACTAGATAGAATGCTTTCTATGGCACATCTGTAAAAGTTTGTGAGAGTCCTTATGGACATGCTGAATTTCCTTGGCCTCCTGAGGAAGAAAGGGGCATTGTTGTGCCTTCTTGATGGTTGCATCAACATGGGTGGTCCAGGAGAGATTGTTGATGACCGTCACTGTGAGGAACCTGACTCGCTAGACCACTTCCACCCCTGCTCCATTCATGTAGTTAGGGCGTGCCGTCCTCCTTGTTTCCTGAAGTCAATGATCAGCTCTTTAGTTTTGCTGACATCGAGGGAGAAATTAACTTTTCACCATGCCACCAAACATTGTATCTCTTTCCTGTATTCAGTCTTGTCATTATTTGATGTCCAGTCTACAATGGTGATGTGGTCAGCGCACTTGGAGTTTGGATGAAATTTGGCCACACAGTCATGAGTGTAAGGGAGTACAGTAAGGGGCTGAGTATGCAGCCGGTGTTGAGGATTGTAATGGAGGAGGTGCTGTTGCCTATCCTCACTGATTGCGGTCTTGGGTCAGGACACACTAACCAATGTTGCTGATATATTTTCCGAAACTTCTTAAATTGAGGTCTTTGATTCATTCCAAAATATTCTGTAGGACAGAGTTTATGTGAATGCCCAGATGGCAAACGTCCCTGGGAATTTAGTTGTTCACTCCTTCCACTGAAGGTACATTCATGAACGCAATATACCATACTATACACAGAGCAACTTGTTAGTCTATTTTCTGACACATAATCAAAGTACTGCGTTTAACTTGATGGTATTCAGATGTCTGGATAAGTTCAAGACTGTAGATTCAATAATGATAAAGTAACTGAGTTTTTTTTACAATGGAAAAATAAATATAACCACATTCAGTCCAGAAGAAGGGTCACTGGACTCAAAATGTCAGCTCTGTTATCTCTCTGCAGATGCTGTCAAATCTGTACGGTTTCTCCAGCAATTTCTGTTTTTGTTTCATAATCAACATTGTTACCTGCTCTACATTGGCAGTATAAATGACCAAAATTTTGATCCTGTATTTCCATTGACATTTTCAAATCAACACTTTTGAACATTATTGCACTCACCCCATGCTTCAGGGTTGGCCAATCACAATGAGGAACAGCATTAGCAGAAAATGTTGTTGGTTGATTAGAACATCAGAACGAGGAGCAGGATTAGCCTATTCAAGTAGGCCCCTCAAGCCTACTGCACTGTTCAATAATGGCTGATCTCATCTCAGCCTCAACTCCTATTTCCTGCCTACTCCCCCTAACCCTTTAACCCATTACTAATTAAAAAGCTGTTGATCTCCTCCTTAAATGCATTCAGTGTCCAAACGCCTGCTATAAATTCAAGAACAGGTTCTTCCCTGCTTTTATCAAACTTGTGAATGGACTTGTCATATTGTTAGAGTTGGTCTTTCTCTGCATCCTCTCTGTAGCTGTAATACTATATTCTGCATTCTGTTCTATTACCCTGATGTAAGGTATGAACTGTCTGGATAGCATGCAAGACAATACTTCACACTGTGTCTTGGTACATGTGACAATAATAAATCAAATCAAATCAAAAAAGTAATTTCTCCTCATCTCTGTCACCCCTTAGCCTAAAACTAGGACCTCTCATTCTAGATTAATTTTCTGACTTAATCCCTTCTCGACGAGCTCACAAGATATTGGGTGAAAATCACTAGCAGCCGATTCGGGTTTATTTTCTCACAGGCTTTGAGACTATGTTGTAAGGACCAAAAGTGAGTGCGTGCACTTGCTGGGAGCCAAACCAGGGAAGTCCCTTTTTCAGAGGAGGGAATCTAATTAAGCAACTCTGCCCTTGCTATCTAATCCTGGTTAGTGGACAGGCTGCTGTACCGCCAGCACTGTGGTTGGCCAGCAACTTTTAGCACTGCTGAGCAGATAGGTGTTAGAGCCCGTGACTCAAAAAGGAGGTGCTCTCAGAGCCATAAATTTAAAATATAAATTCACAAGGGCCTAAGCACACAATCTCCTTGAAGCGGGTGGAGAAAATTCTTTGGTGGTGTTTTAAACTGTCACTAGCCTCTTCTTGGGAAATGGAACCTTGGGCTCTCAGCACCCACTGGGCTGTCACATAGAGGCCTCCTCCATTGATCTGGTAACACCTTAACGTGGCGAAGGCCACTCCTCCCGCAGTAAAGCATCAGTGGGCCTTCTAAGTTGGCCCTAATTGAAGCCTAAATTATTTAAATTGGCTGCCCAACTCAGTTCAGTGTGCAGACAATCTATATTCCAGATAAAAACCGAAAGAACTGCGGATGCTGTAAATCAGGAACAAAAACAAAATTGCTGGAAAAGCTCAGCAGGTCTGGCAGCATCTTTGAAGGAGAAAACAGAATTAACGTTTCAGGTCCGGAACTGCAGTTCTGAGGAAGGATCACCAGACCCGAAACGTTAACTCTGTTTTCTCCTTCACAGATGCTGCCAGACCTGCTGAGCTTTTCTAGCAACTTTGTTTTTGTTCCCAATCTATATTCTAGCTAGCCTGTGGAAAATTTCCCCATCATAGAGAATGCATCAGGGCCCTGCTGACACTGTTCCCCACTATTTTCCCAGTCCCTTCCCATTTCCAAGCCTGTCACAGTGAAATCAGGAAAATTCCGCCCTTAAGGACAGCTCTCCTGGCAATATTGTGACATTGTGTGGTCATGTATTGGAAACATGTGGGAATCAAGGTGGCCAGTTATCGGGGGTTAAATTACTGGTGTTCATTCTTAATACTGTTCCCTTAGCAGAAAATGGGGAGAGATGGATGTAGCAAGATAATGAAGTTAACCTTAATTCAAGGAAATGACTTTGTACATGCTTGCACAAGATGCCTGTGATAGGAGGAGTCCTTTCCGAGCTGAAGGTCAGAGAATCTGTAATAGAAGGAGCACTTGTATGTCACACCTAAGAATGGGTGAAGGAGAAATTTATTGGCCTCAGGAAGGTGTTCTTCAAATTTATATTCAAAACATTTTAAAAGCATCTTTTAAGCAAGGAACAGTATAACAAAGTAAGAATACATATTATCTGAACAACAGTTCATATACTTTTCCATTTGTAATATCTCTTCACTGGACTACCAAATTTATGTTATAGCCTGGCAAGAGACGAATAATTTTTTAAAAAATAAATAAAATCACACTGCTCTTTGGAGAATCAGTGTGGACCTGTTGGGCCGAATGGCCTGTTTCCACACTGTATGGATTCTATTATTCTATGATACACAAATAGACAAAACAGACAAAATACCAAGGTACTTAATAAGAAAATAAAGGGTTTTAAACAATCAAAAATGAAGTTAGAACAGTAATACAATTCGTAATAAACATAAATACAATTTATATTCTAATTAGAGGTATCAGACAAACTGCGATAGAACACCCTGCAGAAACCATCAAGTAAGAAATGCAAACAAAACATGGATTTCCCAACAACACCCACAGTGATATGGTGCGTCAGCAAATCTCATTAAAACTTCACAAGAGATTCCAATTCTTTACTTTCAAAGGTGCAACTTTGTAACCCCCTTAAAAGCTGTTCTGTCATGGGTTGCTCACCAACTGCGCATGTCCTGGCAATTTCCTTTTCTTGGACTGTGCTCCCTTGAATTTTGTGAATTGCACATCATCTCCTACTCACAACATGATAATACAGTGGCTTTGTGAGGTGTATTTTGTCCTTTTTTTGAAGAAAGTTTGAGACAGAGGTGAGAAGCAGTCTGCTCAAAACCAATACAGTAACCAACTTGTAAGGTCTTTGACTTTTTTTTAAAAGTTAGAACAATAGAAGCAGCCTGAATGGGTGGCGTCAAGCTCCCACAGAGCCAGGTTTTTTAGTTTTAGCTTTCAGCAGTTCCTGGGACCTTGAAGCTGGATGTGGAAGCTCTTATTCCTCTCTCTGTTACAGCTAAAAGCTTGGATTCTCTGCCTGCAGATGGAATTGCATGTTAGACAATCTGTTGGGGCAGCACGGTGGCACAGTGGTTAGCACTGCTGCCTCACAGCACCAGGGATCCGGGTTTGATTCCAGCCTCGGGCGATGTCTGTGAGGAGTTTGCACATTCTCCCCATGTCTGCATGGGTTTCCTCCGGGTGCTCTGGTTTCCTCCCACAGTCCAAAGATGTGCAGGTTAGGTGGACTGGCCATGCTAAATTGCCCATAGTGTTCAGAGATGTGTAGATAAGTGGGATGCTCTGAGGTTCAGTGTGGACTTATTGGGCCATAGGGCCTGTTTCCACACTGTAGGGTTTCTATAAATTTGCCCTTTTCCCAGGGTGTGATTATGGGATGTTATTATATTGGAACAGTTAATTAGTAGTAGTTAATATAGCTATTATTTTGTTAAGAATTTCAATAGTTGTAGTTAAGCCAATTCATATATTTTATACTATTTTGTCTGTATTTTAACTGTAGTATAAACATAGAATATTTTGCTTAATGTCAAGTAGTTTGACCAATCAAATTGCATCTGGAATGCAACACCTTTCATTTACCTTTAAAATAAGCAAAAGTTAGGGTCTAGACTACCTTCTTAATATATTTTGAGAAGGTTTGGTCCATGACAATGGGAAGAATTCCAACCTATCTGCAGATCGTTACCTTCACCAAACTGATATCACCCCTTCGTTTCTATTGTGCTCCAATGTTTCTCAGCTGCAGTGACCAAATACTGTTTGTGAGCTTCCTTTCCCCTAACACTCACTTGCACTGAATTATTATTAGTTCACAGGGTTTCTTTGAGCTCCCAGAGCTTTTTCTGAGCCCGAATTTGAACATGTTGTCTATGGTTTCCCTCTGCATGCTTCTGAATGGCTGAGCCCTTTAAATGTTTTTTTTTAAAAGGCACTGAGCATGCACAACCTGTTCATACTGCTGTTTTAAGTAGGTGCATGACTTCCAGAGCTTACCAAGTAATGAAGTCCTTGCTGAAACCTGAAACCGGGTGACTGCGTTTTGTGGCATAACGTAAAAGATGACCATATTTTAGTAGGATCCTGTATTTTGCTGTCATATTAAAATGCATGTAATTGGAGGGTTAGTAATGAGTGGCAAGGAACAAACAAAATGCATGCTGCCATCACGATGTACTGCAAATTCATTGACTGACATAATATGGCTGATGCTAGCGCCGCTTGGGTGGCGTATGTCGGTTTTTCTAACATTTGCTCATCTGCTTGCAGGTTAAGCCACAGGTAAAATATGGCGATACATGCAGATTGGAGAATGGGGGTTAACTGACTCACCCGGACACAGAAAAAAGAGTAAAGAGAGGGCTCTTCAGGCACCTTGGGCTCAGCGATAGTACTATCTTTCATATTTCATACCTGATCTCCTTACTCATTAATTGTGTACTTACGCACAAGTATATAGTGCAGCATTAAACATTGAGTATCTTGTCATGAAAACGCTGTTACAAATATAGCTGCGCACAGTCTAAACTCAGCTCACCTCTTCTTGCAGGTCCCTGTCATAGTTCAGCACTTTTTAATTGCTTACACATTTTTCCAAATCCCAGCTGATAATATCACGCAGAGGATAATGGGATACAAGAAAATCAATCTGGATTCCTGCTTAAGGCTGAAAAAAATTGGCTCTGTAGAAGGCCAGCAATACAATTTGCAGATGAGTTGCTTTATCTCTGTTTACTTTTGCTCTTGGAAACGTTATGGCAGTATTGTGTTGTGCCCTTGGAGGAGTTTTGGAAACTGGCTGATCTTTAGGAGAGTGTTGCTGTATCTTGACAGGGAGGTTAGAGGAGCTTTTGACCTTTCCACAGAAAGGCTGCAAAGGGACTATAGTTGCCTTTGCTCTTGGTGTGAACATAACAGAGTTAGATCAGAGGCTGCAAAGAGACAATAGCTCCCTATTGAAAACACCACCCACTGATTTCAGGGAGAATTTTCTTTCTACTGCCTCAGCGAGAAGCTGGATCTGAGGCACTTGCAATTCCCCAAAGAGGTGATCAATAAACTAGGCATCGCCTTCAAAAGGATCCAGAGTCACACAACGGGTAAAAGACAGCTTTGTTAGTGGTTGTCAAGGTGACAGCTGCTGTCAACTTCTATCTGATCAGATCTACATCATCCAAAATGCATCAACACCAGGGGGTTCATGATCAGTTGCATAACTTACAAAACAAGCAAATTAGAGTTGAGTTAGATGTTGAAATTTAAGCTCACCTCTAACAACCACCATTCAAATTTAATGGAGGTGGCATCAGAGATAATAGTTTTCAGGACATGGGATGTCTTTTGAAATTTTATAATGAGGCCAGGAGACCCACAATTCACCTGTTCTGCAGGAGCTCAGATTAGAAGGAAGCAAAACCGGTAATGGGAAATAGAAAAGTAGTAAGTGAAATCAGAAGATGGATGAAGTGAAGGCAAGTAGCAAATTGGATCAGAATGTCAAAAATATTAAAAAGACAAATTTTAAGAGCACTTGACCTGATTGCACAGAGCATCCACAACAAGGTAGATGATGTGATGATATAAAGAGAAAGGAAAACGTGTATGATTTTATCAGAGATAGTAAGAACTGCTGATGCTGGAGTCAGAGATAACACAGTGTGGTGCTGGAGGAACACAGCAGGACAGGCAGCATCAGAGGAGCAGGAAAGTCAACATTTCAGGTTAGGACCCTTCTTCAGAAATCTTCTGAAAGCATTTCTGAAGAAGGGTCCCGACCCGAAACATCAACTTTCCTGCTCCTCTGATGCTGCCTGGCCTGCTGTATTCCTCCAGCTCCATACTGTGTTATTGGTGTATGATTTAATTGCCATTTTAGAGACATAGCTCCTGGATGATCGAGACTGGGAACCGAATATTCAAGAATATTCACCATTTATGAAGGATAGGAAAAACATAAGGAGGATGGGATACCACTAATGAGAAAGGATCTTAGGCTGAAAGATCATGATGTAGAATTAGTTTGGGTGGAACTAAGACACAGAAAAGGGCAGCAAACATTGGTGGGAGCTGTTTATAGGCCACCAAACAGTAGTGGAAATGTTGGGCATGGCATAAATCAGAGAATTAGACATGAATGTAACATATGTAATACAGTGATAATAGAACTGTACAGCACAGGAACGGGCCCTTCAGCCCACAATGCTGTGCCGAACATGACGCCAAATGAAACTAATCCCTTCTGCTTGCCATTGGTCCATATCCCTCCAGTCCTTACATATTCATGTGCTTATCTAAAAGCCCCTTAAATGCCCCTATTGTATCTGCCTCCAACATCACCCTGGCTGTGCATTCCAGACTCTTACCACTCTCTGTGTAAAAAACTTGCCCCTCATGTCTCCTTTGAACTTTCCCCCTTGAACCTTAAAAGCATGCCCCCTAGTATTAGACATTCCAACTCTGGGAAAAGAAGCTTCTGACTGACAATTCTATCTGTGCATTTCAAAGCTTTATCAAGTCTCCCCTCAGCCTGCACCACTCAAGAGAAAACAGCCCAAATTTTTCTAGCCTCTCCTTATAGCTCTTACCCTCCAATCCAGGTAGCATCCTGGTAAACCTCTTCTGCACCCTCTCCAAAGCCTCCACATCCTTCCTGTAATGCACTGACCTTAATTGAATGCAATGCTCTAAATATGGCCTAACCAAAGTCTTATAAAGCTGCAACACGACATCATGACATTTGTACTCAATTCCCTGACCAATAAAAGTGAGCATGCCATATGCCTTCTTTACCAACCCATCTACTTGTGTGGCCACTTTCAGGGAGCTGTGGACTTGAACCCCAAGATCCTTCTGTACATCAATGCTGTTCAGGGTCCTGCCATTAACTGTATACTTTTGCTTAACATTTGATCTCCCAAAGTGCAGCACCTCACACTTACGCAGATTAAATTCCATCTGTCATTTCTCTGCCCATATCTGCAACTGATCTGTATCCCGCTGTATCCTTTGACAACCTTCTGCACTATCTACATCTCCACCAATCTTTGTATCGTCTGCAAACTTACAAACCCATTCATCTACATTTTTGTCTACGTCATATATATATCTATATATATATATCACAAACAGCAGAAGTCCCAGTATGGATCCCTGCGGAACTGCACTGATCACTGACTTCTAACCTGAAAAACAACGTTCCGCCAATAGTCTCTGTCTTCTAAGGACAAGCCAATTCTTAGTCCACGTAGCCAAGTCACCATAGATCCCACGGATCTTAATCATCTGGATAAGCCTACCATGAGGGATCTTGTCAAAAGCCTTACTAAAATCCATGTAAACAACATCTACTGCTGTACCCTCATCAATCACCTGCTTTGCACAAAGCTATGCTGACTGTCCCTAATGAGGCCATGCTTTTCCAAATGGGCAACTTCAATCTATTAATAGACAGGCTAAACCTGAGCACTACTAATGCTGTGAAGGATGAATTCCTCCATTATGTAGGAGATGGGTTTTTGAAACAGTACAATTAAGAAGTAACTAGGGATTGGGCTGTTTTAGATTTATTATTATGTCATTATAAAGGACTAATAAACATGCTGTAAAGGAGCCATTGGGAAATAGTGGCCATAATATTAGATGATTTTATATTCATTTTGAAACTAATACAGTTTATTCTGAAACAAGTGTCAAAAATATGGCCAGGGAAGCTGCGATTGTATGACAGTGGCTATGATGGATTAGGAAAATACATTAAAACATTTCATGGTAGATTGGCGATGGCTAGTATTTAAAGAAATATTACATGTTCTACAGCAGTGTTTCCCAAAGATTTTCCCACTATCATTTTCAGAGATCAGATTTGTAATGATCCCTCAATGAGTGCTGTGAGAGGGCAGCACGGGGATGGGTCAAGTGCATTGGGACCAGTGGGAGCTGCGATGGGGAAGCTGAAGCAGGGACCTCTATGGTGACCATAGCTGCTTTGGATTTTGAAACTCTCAGATTTTAGCTCATGACCCGAGTTTGGGAATGCCTGGTTTAAAACAAATACACATCGCTCTGAGACACTAAAATCCGACAGGAAAAGTGAATCAATCTTGGCTAACAAAATATTAAATATTGCACTCAACCAAAGGAAGTAACTTGAAAGGTTGCCAGCAAAAAAAGTGATAACCCTAGGATTAGAAGCAATTTAAAATTCAGCAAGTGATGATCAAACAACTAATAAATAGAAGGATAAGAGATAATGAATGCAAGCTAATGAGAAACACAAAGGTAGTCTGTAAAAGGTATTTGCAAAGGAAAAAAATTAGCTAGTACAAATGCATGTTCATTACAGAAGGAGACAGGAGAACTTATAATGGAGAACAAAAATTAATGGAGAAACTAGACAATTATTTTCCACCTGCCTTCACAGAAGATATGGAAAATTTCCCAGAAATACTAGGCAACCAAGGGACTCTTGCAAGTGAAGAGGTTAAAAAAATTACTGAAGAGGTAGTACGCGAAAACTTAATTGGATTGAGAATTGATAAATCTTTTGGACAGGATAAAATTTATCCTACAGTGTTGAAGAAATTAGCTGTAGAGATAGTGCATGCATTGGTGGTTATCTTTCAAAATTCTATAGTTTCTGGTGATGCTCCTGTGCATTGGCAGATAGCAAATGTAACCCCATTATTTAAAAAGAAAAGGTGGGAGAAAATGGAGATCTAAAATCCTCTTAGTTTGACATCAGTTGTAGGGAAATCGTTCGAATCTATTATAAAAGTTATGTTAACTAGAACTGAGAAACTAACAATATATAAAAAAGGAAAACTATATTTGACTAAATTGTTTGCAGTTCTTTGAGTACCATAGATAACGGAGAATAAGTAGCTGTGGGTATTTGGATTTTCATAGGGCTTTTGATAGTGCCCCACACAGGAGATCATAAAACCATATAATCTGGAAACAGACCCTTCAGTCCAACTTAAATGCCAACCAGGTTTCCCAAACTAAACTAGTCCCATTTGCCTGCATTTGGCCCATATCCCTCTAAACGTTTTCTATTCATGTACTTGTCCAAATGTCTTTTAGATGTTGTAACCGTACCTGCAAAAAAAAACTGGACCTGAAAAAAGTGCCTGTCAGGTCCCTTTTAAATCTTTCTCCTCTCACCTTAAAATTATGCCATCTAGTTTTGAAGTCCCTCACCCCAGGGAAAAGACCTTTGCTATTCACCTATGCCTCTCATGATTTTATAAACCTCAATAAGGTCACCCCTCAACTTCCTACAATCCAGTGAAAAAAGTCCCAGGCTATCCAGCCTCTCCTTATACATCAACCCTCCAGCCCCAGTAACATTCTTGTAAATATTTTCTGGACTCTCTCCAATTGCATACTATCCTACCTATAGCAGGGCGACCAGAACTGTACACAGTACTCCAAAAGTGGCCTAACCAATGTCCTGTACAATCTCAACATAACGTTCCAATTCCTATATCAATAGACTGAGCAATGAAGGCAAGCGTGCCAATCGCCTTCTTTACCACCCTGTCTACCCGTGATGCAACTTTCAAGGAATTATGCATCTGCATCCCTAGGTCTCTCTCTTCCTTAAAAGGTGGTGGAAGCAGTGACTTTGAATATTTTTAAAGCAGAGTTAGATTGGATTTGCAATAAACTAGGAGATGTAAGGCTATTGGAATAAGCAGTAATATAGAGTAATCAGACAAATCATGATCTTATCGAATGACGGAATAGACTTGAGGGGGTTGAGTGGCCTATTTGTACTCCAAGGTTGTATGTTCATATATTCTTCAGTGTTCCAAGACAGCACTTTCTGTTTTTATTTATGCCAATATTAAAAGACAAGTTCGGGTCACAACCACGATGAGCCTTGCTGTAAACTGAACCGATAATAACTAGGGATAATTAATATTTAGAAATAAAAGAATGTATTGTCAAGATGTTCATTTACTATGATGATTCACACATTTAAATAATAAACTGGATTAATTATAGGGGGAGGTGATAACCTAGTGGTATTATCGCTGGACTGTTAATCCAGAGACCTAGATAATGTTCTGGGGACCTGGGTTCAAATTCTGCCACAGCAGATGGTGGAATTTGAATTCAATAAATATCTGGAATTAAGAATCTAATGATGACCATGAATCCATTGTTGATTGTCAGGAAAAACCCATCTGGTCACTAATGTCCTTTAGGGAAGGAAACTGCTATCCTTACCTGGTCTGGTCTACATGTGACTCCAGACCCACAGCAATGTGGTTGAATCTAAACTGCCCTCTAGGCAATTAGGGATGGGCAATAAATGCTGCCTAGCCAGTGATGCTCTCATCCCATGAATGAATAAAGAAAAAAAAATTATTGAGAGCATTTTCATTGAGATCATTGCAGAGAAATTTCAGGTATTGTATCAGTTGAAACAGCAGACTTAAAACAAGTATAGTTATTGTACAGGTAGTATCAGTCTAGCCAAATAGTTAACAAACAGAAATAAATAATTCATTCTCAGATTGTTATTACCAGCTGCTGCAAGGATCAATGCTGAGAACACAGATTTTCACAATCTATATAAATCTTGTGGATGTGGGACCAAATGTGATACTTCCAAATCTGTGGATGATACAAAACCAGAATGTATGTTATGAGCAGGTGGGCATCACGGAAACCTGGGCAAGGTAGGTGAATGGTTTAGAACATGGCAGATAGGTTATAATGTGAGTGTGTGTGAAATTATTAATTTTCATGGAAAAATACACAGAAGCACAGCTGTATCTTGCAGGTATTTCTTGGTTAAGTCTGTATCACATTGAGATTTTCGTCGCATTTTCGCCATGAGGCCTAATTAATTAATTCATTAATCACCTACTGCGACACATGGCATCTCTGATGTTGAATTTTGGCCCTATCTTATCCAACACCCTTCCCAGAACAACGTGCCACTCAGTGGTTATCCACCAAAACACCATCTTTAAGATGTCACAGTGCACATGGACAATCATTGGCATGTCAAAGTTGCTTTGCTCATTGAAGGAAGGATGTACAAGATATCAGAAAAGGGGAAGAAGGCACCTCTATTCTCCGACAGGTACCTGGAGGACTTGGATGGTGATGAGGCCACAGTAGAAGCATCGGAAAAGGCTGCCTCCTGCACTGTCTACCAATCCAGATACTGACATTAAGTTCTGAGGAAGGGCACCGGGCCTGAAACGTTAACTGCCAAACCTGCTGACCTTTTCCATCAACTTTGTTTTTGTTCCAGATACTGACATCTTGGGGGAACTGTCATCATTGTGTGTACATACTGTCAATCTGGAGAACACTGCTGGCTGCGGAAAAGACCCAGGTCACTGGGACTTGGAGAACTGCTGGAGACGAGGCTCCTACTCAGGCCCAGACAGGAGATGATCTTGTGGTTTTAGCAATGGGGCAACAGAGCCAAATACACAGGGAGGAGCGGAAGCAACAGACAGAGATTTTGGATGCAATGCCCCTCTTTGTCCAGAAGCTGCATCAATGCAGAAAGTTCAGTGACCATGTGGTTGCCTTCCTTGACAATTTGGTAGATATCATTGGGAGCCAGGCCCAGTACCCTCAGGGGCTGCTGGAGAACCACAAACATCTGTACTCCATCACCCTTTCCACCAGTCCCCAGAACTGAAGACATGGTGTCAGGGAGCTGAGAAACCTTGAAAGCAGTCCAGGTTGCACCCTCCTCACAAAATGACAGGGCAGTGCCAAGATTTAGGCAGCCTACATGCCTGTGTGCTAGATCTTTGGGGGGCTTTTGAGTTACATTCTTGTCCTTTAAAAGCCCTGTGTGTGGTTATTGCAGCAACAGTCTCCCTCCCAAGCCAAGTCACTTGTCCTGCCCACTCTGAGTGTGATTGCAGTCACTTTTATCCAATTGTGTACTTAAGAAATCCAGCATGATGGAATGCAACAGTGAGTTCTCCCCCTCAAGTGGCTTCCAGACTCTGCCTGGCCATGTCAGTGAGCCCTGAATATGCACATCCCATTTCAAGTAGACTATCATGTTAATCGTAAAGGATTCGCATTTGCCCACGTCTCCACCCATCTGACCTACATTCCCATATACCTGCCTACCCGGATCCTGGCATATAAGGTAACCGTGCCTAATATGATCATTCACACACCTCACAAAAGCAAATGTTGCTCAGACCCCTATAAGGTTCTGTCCACAAGTGTAAAAAGTTGGAAAGTGCGGATGTTGAAAAGGACCTGAGTATCCTTGCTCATGAGGCATTAAAAGCTTGCATACAAGTGCTGCAAGCGATTAGGAATACAAATATGATGGTAGCCTTAATTGCAAGGAGATTTGAGTATAGGAGTAAAGTGTCTTGCTGCAGTTGTATAGACAATTGCAGAGACTCCACATAGACTATTGTGTACAGTTCTGGTCTCCTTATCTAAGTATGAATATATTTATCATTGAAGGAGTGCTTTGGAGGTTCACCAGACTAATCCCTGTGATGATATGATTGTCTTAGGAGGACAAATTGATGAAACTGGGTCTGTATTCTCTAAAATTTATTAAAAAAGGATGACCTAATTGAAATATACAAAATTTGTATAGAGCAAGACAGGGTCAGATATTCCCCTGGTTAGTGAATATAGAACCAAAGGGACACAGTCTCAGAATAAGGGGTAAGCCATCTAACACTGAGCTAGCTGACGGGAACCTTTGGAATGCTGTACCCCAGATAGCTGTGGAAGCTTAATCATTCAACATAAATCAATAGATTTCTAGATACTAATGACATCAAGAGATATGGGGAGAGTATGGAAATGTGCCATTGAGCTAGATGGATCAGCCATGATATATTTGAATGAGGTGCAGGACAATCTGGGTTGAATTGCTTACTCCTACTTCTACTTTCCTATGTTAATCCAGACTGGTCAGGTTTTCCAAGTGTCCAGACAACTCAAGGGAAATGACAATATGTCAATATTTGGGTCATATTTTCTGCACTTTGAGTTACTGCCATGTTTTGATCTTTTTCATCTTGAATAAATAGAAAAGCCTACATTCTAGCTCAAGTTATAGTTTACTACCAGTAGTAATTGTATAATTTGTTAACATTCATCTCATGAAGGTAACCTTCCTTAGCCCAACTGATCAGAACCAAGTATTTTCAAATACTGTGACCACATCATTTATATTTGTAAAATAATTTAATTGTACAATCAGAATTGGCAAAGCTGATTATGAAAAAATTTATATCACAGGAACATTATTAGTAGTCAACATTTCACCATTATTTTTAACTTTCACACAAAATGTACAGATAGTCGAATGAAAATGTAAAATAAACAAACATTGTACTTAACTGGAACAAATGAGGCAATTATAACAGAGCATAATATTACTCTTGCATTTTATTAATTACTCCTTGATGTTTTGTTAGTATACTGGACAATGTATTCACAATCAGGTTGTATTTAAATGATATGTATCTGACATAAAATGAAATGGTTTTGAGGTTGGCAATCACATTACTTTTCATATCTACTATTCCAGAGCAAAGCCTATTATATTAATAAAAGAATCAACTGGAAAAAAATCCAAATTCTTCACAATAAGATGAATGCTGGTAAAGTTCATTCTTTTAGTTTTTCATGATAGTATTGGTTACGATAATTTAAAAGAGCAGAAGTAACTTAAAATTTCACACAACGTCCTACAATGCTTCATAGTTAAGAAATTGTTTAGTTTTGGTGTTTAGTTATTGTTATGCAGGCAACTATCTGTTATCTCAATCTTCTTCATGTATTGCCATAGGATTCTTTAAACCTGAATTAACATGTGCATAGGTCGTGGATTTCACATCTCAACTGAATGATGACATCTCTAATAACATAGCTACTGTTTAGGAAAATATTGAAATATCAGCCTAAGCAATATGTGGAAATTCTGAGGTGGGGTTTGAATCTGCAATCTAACTTAGGTCAGACTTTTACCAAGTGAGCCAAATGAAAGCTTAGAAACATTTAAATAGGATAATACTTTTGATTTTTAAATTACAGCACTTAAAGTTTCATAACTGTTGAGAGACTGTTGCACCTTTGGAGGTGCCATCTCTTAGAAGGCACTATTTACCCTTTCAAGTGGACATAAAAAATCGCATGACACTATTTTGAAGCGAAGGGGAGTTATATCAGTGTTCTACCCAAAAACATTTATCTTTGATATCTCACTCAAAAAAATTATATGGGTTTAAATAAATTGCTGTTTGTGGGAGTTTGCTTTGCAGAAATTGTCTGACATATTTTTCATATCGTAACAGTGGGAATATGTACTCCATTGGCTGTAAAACATTCTGGGGACGGCTAGTGAGAAATGGGTTATAGAAAATGCTCATTTTTATTTTCCTTTCAGTCTATATCAGGAGGTAAACTTCTTTTAATTTTTACCACAAGTTTTTCATTTTTTTTCTTGTTTGGAACATGCATTGCTAAATTTATTCTTGGGACTCAGTTTAATCATTCATGTAAACCTTGGTGAAAGAGTAAGCATTAATTACAGTCTAATGATATTGAACAATCCTGACCAACATGGACTAGAAATGACAGCTGATTCATCCTTCCATATACCTTAGTTTACATCAATTTGCTATATAAATGTGTATCTAAATGGATGGTTAATTAGAGCTTTGACTTCATGCTTCCAATAGAAGGCTTGTTGGCACAAAATTCAACCCACCACGCTGGTCTCTCAAGTACGTTCTTGCCCTGAAGAACTGCTGCCCACAGGTTTTTATAAATCTGCAAAGAGGAAAAGCAGTTAGCAAAAACTTGAGAAAGCATTTAGAGTCCATTGTTTATCTTGCGTGAAGCAATTATTGTTAGATAATTTGAAATATATATCATAAACAAGTCTTCTCAATCCACATTTAAAGTTATTCTTCCAAAAAGTGCAAAACTATTTAAAGAAAAAGAAACATGTTTTTGTTTATTCTAAATTGGCATCTGCTTATAGGATGAACAACACATTTTGAATAAAGAATAAATACAACACATTTTTGAAGCCACTCCTGGGAACAGAAACCGCAGAATTAACAAGTTTAGCATGACCTACTTTTGGATTTTGAATTCCCCATTCCAGAAGTATATACTTTGAATAAAATAAATGAATCAAAGTGCAGCCTACCAAAGGATTTTTAAAAAAATATCAGTTTCCAAGTGCAATGGCTCTTTTCCAATTGCACACAGGTCACTTTGTTGGAGATGACACAAGGTAAGAAAGATGAGTGTGCACCGCAGGAAAGTATTAACATGCATCATGCCACCATCATTGCGACAAAGTGTAATTGGAGAGGATTGTTCAACAACACTTCAGTAGATAGAACTTTGCAACCCTGCTAATGCACTCGTGAATGGTGGTTCACAATTAAACAACTAAAGGCAGGAGGCAGCTCCATAAACATCTTATTCAATTATAAAATAATCCAGAATGCATGTACAAAAATCAAGCCTTTTACATTAAAAACAACTTTCTGACAGAAGTGTCAAGTGGATAACCTCCCTGTCATGAGGGCCCCACCGTGAAAGAATCCAGTCTTTGAACAAATTGATTCACTCCACATGAGATCTAGAAATAGTTGCATGCACTGAACATAGGAAAGGGTGCAGACCTAAAGAACATCCCATCTACAGCGTTGTAAACAGAATGCGGCACCAAACTAAAGCTACTAATGATTAGGGCAAAACTATCCACAGGCAGAGTCATATCTAGCTAAAAAAACAGTTGTGATTGTTGCAAGTTAATCATCTCAGCCCTGTTCAATGCCAGAATTCCTTAGTGTTACTACTTCAGCCCAACTATCTTCAATTGCTTCATCAGTTACTTTTCCACGGTCATAAGCCATTTTAGGTCCTTATTTTTGTCCTTCTTTTTAAAAGTGTTTTAGTCCACAAATGTCTCAGGTATTAAAAGCAAATGATGGAAGTTGAAAATTGATGGACCATATTTTATTACCATGACATTCTTTATCTTTCCAAATGACCTCAGGGCAATGACACCAACTTAATCTCCTGGTAAAATTTCCAAAATAGGAGTTGCTCCTGCCAGTGTTTGCCTCACACTATTACTGGTCCACTTATTGCTGTCTTCCCTTTATACTTTGCTGCAATGATGGTGGTGTGTTGCATGTTAATAACTTGCTGCAGTGCACAGTCATCTTTCTTACCTGGTCTGGTCCCCAACAAATTGACCTGTACGCAATTGGAAAAGAGCCATTGTACCTGGAAACTGACTTTTTTTAAAATTTCCCTTGGTAGGCTGCACCTTTGATTCATGGGAGTTTCCAACCTCACTACCAATCCATCCTGACAAAGCCAGACTGAGGCAGGAGATGGGTTACTTAATATCTCTGTATGTTTTTCCAGCATGCCCCACATTAGCAAAGGCAGATGGCTAGTTATCCATGACACTCAGTTGAAAACAGTGTCTCTGAATCGTGGATGAATGCAATTTGGGTATTACAGTTCAGTCCCAGTCATCTATCAAGTCATGCATTTACTCTTATGACCCACGGATAGCACTGTGGGCAACATGCAAATAACAGAAACGAGAAAAGGAGAACAATGTACTTTTTCAAAAGAAAATCTGCAAAAAAGTTAAAAAAAACTGTTGTATTAATATGAAAGCTCAAGGGTATTGTCAAGGCCTAGACTGAAATATTCCTTTCATTGACCAACTGTCTCCATTTTAAAAATACAACTTTTATTATAAATGCAGAATAAATAGTTGTAACCGTAGAATAATAGCTAATGGAAATATTTTTGCATAAGTTAAATATCAAATGTCCGCTGATATTCTATGTTAAAGTTTTTGAACTACAGTACTGTTAAGATCATCGTCTGGAATATTCTATTACATCGCTCATTTTCCATTTATTTGACAAACTATGAAATTCCTAATGGAGTTGCTAGCAATGTTGCTCATAAATTTGAAATTCCTTAGCGATCAACACATTGGTGAGCACCTTGTTATGTCATTAATCTTTCCTGACATCTTTCTTTACATTTTATGCTCAGAAGTATAAGATGTAAAAGGCACATGCTATTGCATGAAGGGGGAAAAAAAGTTTTGCTTTACCTCTCCATCAGCTTTCCCAATTGGTGAATTCAAAATAAAGTCAGGAGGAGCAAGGACATCCACTAGAGCCACTGCATCATCCTTCAGCTATTTTAATACAAATAAATATCATTGTTGTTAGTCATGTTTCAAACGTTATGTTTTCTGTGAAACAATCATGCTGGACCTTATTTTTAAACTGGATAGGAAATAAAATTGTGTATTGGTCTTGCACTGTCACATTATTTTTAAGATGAATTCTACATTATATATATTTAATGAGCATTGTGACCAGTAAAGTTTGGGCTTAAATAGCATGGTTAATATTAACTGTTTTGATTTGGACTATTATGATAGTTACTTAAAATTTCATAATAACATAAAACCAGAAAAAATATTCATTGTTGTCCTTTTGGAGTTTAAATTGAGATATTCTAGTGCAGGGAAATGGCTTTCCATTGAGTACTTAGCAATGGTAGGTCAGCTGTTCCACAGTTAAGGTACAGAATATAATTCCCACATATTTGCTCCAAAAAATGCTGTAGTTTCAACTTTGGAAGACCTCAGTATTTTAACATGACATTTTACCATCTGGTGGTCTCGCCTAGTGAGATCAGTGCCAGGTTTGGGGCTGTTATGTGCTGTCGGCCAATATCTACTGGGAACTGAGTTTAATTTGTGCAGATATATTTCACATGGAGGCCTAATAGTCAGCAAACAGAAAAACTTTCTTTCTGTCCAAATTTCTGGATGAGGAATGTTATCTAAATCACTGCACAATTTCGCTGAAATATTTTTATATTTTAGATAACACAGGAGCAGAAATCTTAAAACTTTTCAGATGGTTATATGTTCATTAAACTTTATCCAGATTGTATATATAAACTAATTCTAAATAGTAGTCAAATTAACATTATTTGACTTAACCTGTGCACAGAGATTTAGAATGGCATTTTGCAATCTTCTTCCAGGTTGGTCACCGGTGAAATACCCCCCTGTAAATAAACACAAGGTCATAAGATACAGGAGCAGAATTAGGTCATTTCGCCCATTGGATCTACTCTGCTATTAGATCATGGCTGACACGTATCTCAACTCCGTTCACTCCATAACCCATGATCCTCTTACTCATCAAGAACCTATCTCTGTCTTAAATACACTAAATGACTTGGCCCACAGTCTTCTGTGGCAATGAGTTCCACAGATTCACCACCCTCTGGCTGAAGAAATTCCTCCTCATCTCATCCCTTCACTCTGAAGCTTTCAATCAGATCATCCCCTCGTGCTCCTAAACTATGCTCAATTGAGTTGAGACCCAAAGCCCCCCTCTGCTCCTCATATGACAAGCCCTTCATTCCTGGGATCATTCTTCTGAACCTCCTCTGAGCCCCCTACAAGGCCACTTCCTCAGATACATAGCTCAAAATTGCTCACAGTATTCCAAATGTGGTCTGACCAGAGCCTTAAGCAGCTTCAGCAGGACACCTCTGGTCTTGTATTCTACTTCTTTTGAAATGAATGTTAACATTGTGTTCACCTTTCTAACTGCCAACTGAACCTGCATATTAACTTTAAGAAGTTCCTGAACTAAGACTTCTAAGTCTCTTTGTCCTTGATTTTTGAAGCCTTTCCTAGTTTAGAAATAGGCTACCCCTCTATTCTTCCTACCAAAGTGCATTACTTCACATTTTTCCGCATTGTATTCCATCCTCTACTTCTTTGCCTACTCTCATAGCCTGTTCAAGTCCTTCTTAGTTTCCCCCCTTCCTCAACACTAGCTGTCTCTCCACTTATCTTTGTGTCATCTGCAAGCTTAGTACTATAAACCCTGCAGTGAGCTTAACGATCAGTAGTTTGGAAATTACGAAGGTCCTTTGATAATCTAGTGGCATAATAGAGAGGCATATAGTAATGTCACCTGACCAGTAATCTAGAACCCCAGACTAATACCTGGGCACGTGTGTTTGAATCCCACCATAGCAGACAGTAAAATTTGAATTCAATAAAAAAACTGGATAAAAAGCTAGCCTAATGGCAACGCCTAATTGTCGTAAAAACCCACCTGGTTCACCACTGCTATTCAGAGAAGGAAACCTAGCATCCTTAGCTGGTGTGGCCTATATGTGACTCCAATCCTGTAGCATTGTGCTTTACTTTTAACTGTCCTCTGGGCAATTAGCGATGGGCAATAAATTCTGGCTTACCCAGTGACACATTCTGGGATTCTACTTCTACAGGGCAGCCTTCCCACTGGCAATGCATATCAGAATTCAGTCATGCACTATCCAAATAAACATTGTTTAAATAAATTATAGGTAGCATATTTGACTTTCTGAAATGATCTCCCAAATGCAAGACTTCCCGGTGGGAGCACAGTAAAAAATTACATCAATGCCAATGTATTATTCAAAATGGAAAACTGTGAAATTATGACAGGTTGTGTACTAGCCTCTGCTAAATGAATGTTAGTACAAAATAACAGGAAGCAATTAACAATACAAAATTGCTCTCTAGGCAGAAGCTAAGCAATGGCATAAATATAGGTGACCCGATTTTTCTCTTTTAACTCAATGCTGGGGAAGCTTTTTCAGGCAAAACATCCACTTGCTGGTTGCACTCTGTTTCGAGCATGAACTTTTCCTTAAGATCAAACAGGTTTGCATTTAAGGGTGGGTGCTAAGATCATTCAAGTCTGATCGGGGGCAGCCACCTTAGATTAGCCATTTTCTGTGACTCAACGGTATACAGTAGATTAGCCCATGAAATTTAAGGAAAAGTGTTTAAAGTTTCAAAAACATTTAACATCTGCATTTTGCTTCAAACAGAAGATTGCTTTGTAATCAAGCTTACTAAGCAAACTGGTCATTCACAATTTATGCTAACATGTTTATTTGGAGGGGATATGAATTCATTCTCTGTTGGTAAAGGAACATGTCTCTAAAATTCATGATCAGAATGGGTGGGATCAGACAGCTTGATGAAAGAGCTCTGAAATTTTTAGTCAATGGGAGTTCCAAATTGAAGTTTAATGATGGGATTCCCAACTCATGTCCAGTGAAGGAAGACCAGTCCATTGTTAGGGTGGTGGATGAGGACCTATGTTTAATCTTCAGTTCTGCTGCGTGCTCATAGACTGGCCTGATCCGGAGAGGTAGCTAAGGAATTTGTCAATGAATGGATTATATGACTGAATACTTCACGCTCAGCAATCAGTCTGCCATTGTACAACAAGATTTGCCTTCTTCATTCCAATTTCTTTTTCATCAAATCTTATTTGGGAAGCTTGGATACATTGGTTAAGAAGTGAGACATGGATGCACAGGAAGAAGAGACTGAAATTCAAATAAATTGACTAAAAATGTCCAACTGTAAAAATGATGGTCCTTCCTGAGTATGACAATAGATTGGACAAAAGTGCACCCCACAACCAGACAACATTTTATAGCATAACAGTTATACAAAACCAAATTCCATACAGAATGTGGACTAAGGCAAATTATGGAACTTCAGACAGTACTCACCTTGGTACAACACTGCTGCATGTTTATTAAGAGTCCACAGACCATACAGGGAACAGAGACGCTCTAACACAGGTTGTAAGTTGATCGGTGTGTCAGAACTATGAATAAAATCATGAAATCTTCGCAACACGTTGTACTCAATGAAGACAATTGCTGAAGATCTGCTATAATACACCTAGAGAAAAAAGAAATAGTTTCACACAGCAGTAGAAGCCAATACCTCAACATAATTTAGTTAATGAAGGGTAATATTTTTCAATGCTAAGAGCCAGTGGTAAGATAACCACCAATCAATCTCCAATATTTGACCTGCTAGTAATGGTGCAATCTAGTTACAAGAAGAGATTTTGTTTGCCTATTTTGTCTATTTTACAGATATGATGTGTTGTATTCAATGCCGTTGACAGGGCTCTCATCCAGTTGCTGAGGAGCTGGTGAGAATCCCAAAGTGTCTCTCTTGGGAAGGCCCAAAGTAGTAACGCACATCATGCACATAACTGGGCATCAGTTAGTTGTCCGGGGTGAAAGTTCTTCCCACTGCGAGCTGTCCACAAATCAGAAGTTGCAGTTGTTGCTGCCAGTATGGCACCCATACAAGGCCCAAGATCAGTGAGGAACCCAGGCCACAGGTGAGTGATCGCAGGAGGGGCATTCTGCAGGAGGATTGGCAGCAAGGGCAGGGAGTGGCTCTCCATGGGCTTCCCTTTTCCAATGCTGGCTCCCTTGATCAGGCATTTTAAAATATTTGTTCATGGGATGTGGGTGTTGCTGGCTAGGTCAGCATTTGGTGCTCATTCTGAATTGCCCAGAGGATAGTTAAGAGGCAACCATATTGCTGTGGGTCTGGAGTCACACCTAGGTCGGGTAGGACTAGCAAATTTTCTTCCCTTAAAAGGCATTTGTGAACAAATGGATTTTTACAACAATTGACAATGTTTATCAGGTTACCTTTAGTTTAACCATTCATTGAATTCAAGATTCACCATCTGTAATGGTGAGAATCAAAATCATGTTCCCAGAACAAATGCCTGGGGCTCTGCATTTCTAGTCCAGTGACATTACCACTTCCTCCTAAATATCTTTGAAAGAGGATCTCATTTGGAAACTTGCAAGCAACCCTGACAGGGTTTGTTTTACAGGCTTCAACTTGGCAACACCACTTGCTGCTAGGTGAATACCAATGGCGGTGGGGTGAGGCCTTTTAGTGAGTGCTAAAAGCCCACTTGCAGGCTTCAGTTGACTGTGGGGTGGGAAATCTGTCAATGAGATTTCCTGCTACAAACTTAAATGTGGCTGAGGTAGGATCATGGTGCAATCAAATCATTTTCTTTTGCTTAACAACATTTGTAGCCTCATGCGAGTCTGATCTAGTAACAAATAACCACAGCAACTAATAGCAAAAATTAACCACATGATCTATCAATTCAAGTTTCATTCAGGACGCTGGGTTGTTCAGTATTATCATCAGTTGGAATCATAAAGTAGGGGTTCTTGCAGGTTCAGAAACGAACTGAATTTAAGTGGGATTTGTGTCTCTTTTAAAGAAAAGGGTGCAACAGGTTCTGGACAGAAAACAGGACTGTTAAAATGAAGTTTATGCATGGATTACATTGTCAAAATGACTGACTGTCTGTAGAAAATTGTTATGAGTAGAAAATACAACAATGGATTATTTGAAATCTTTAATTAAATCTAAACTAAGAGAGTTAATAGGTAAATTGAAGGTAGAATCAAATGCAGGATCTCATAAAGATGAGATCCTTAAATTATTGGATTTAAAAGAAGGGAAACATGAACTTGAGTACATGTGACAATAAAGCAAATAATTCATTCACTCCTCATCAGAATTAGCTAATTTTCAGCCAAAAGTTAAAGAACTTGACTTTTGGAGAGTAAGAGAGATATAAATAAAGAGTGGAATCTTCCCAGCACTTGACTAAGCGTTGGCAATGGCAAGAAACTCCTGCGAGTGCAACAAGAATGGGCAGTTTAGATTCTTGATGTTGAGAAAAAGGTATCTTATTTTCCATTTATGGTTTAAATGGCAAGACAAGAACCTTGCTAGCAAGCAGCGAAGGCCCAATTTGCATGCACTAGCATCCCATTGTTAGGTAATAGTGCCTTATTTCAAAATTCAGCCAGGTACTGGTGAGAAACTAGATTGTGCCAATTCCCAACTTAAACGTTTGAGTTGTTATCTGGCAGCTGCACGTCATTCTTCATGTCTCCATGTTGACTATCATCTCAAAGCACACTCCATGGAGAGCAACCGCCTGCACCCTCTGTCCACAGAAATTGACATCAGCAAAACACCAGCCTCACCACATCATTATAAGTGACCTCAGACCACCCCAGATGACACTTCAGCTCTTCAATACTGCATTTTGGAGCTCACTGCCACCTTACGTTGCAATGCTCCTGTCAGCTCACTTTGCATGCAGGCACATATACCCATCTTATTCATCTGCACAGGATATATCTGAGAGCTCTTAGCTTGCTTTCTTAGCATTCATTCACTTTGTGCTTACTTGGAGATTCATAGCATCTGTGTTACTGTGTTTTTTAGTGCTGGCAGAAAGGCAGGCAACGTGTCATGTCTGCCAGCACTGAACAGTTAAGGGGTGGACATATTATTGTACGGCAACATGCTACTTCAATGTCAGTGGCAGCGTGTGTCAAAAACTTACATGACAGAAACATTGGCCATTTGGTTTAGGCACATGCACAGCCCAGGATCTGTGTCCCTCCAGTCTACGGATTGAGCCACAATCAGTCCAGCAGGCCAAGTCTGACCAGTCCAAGGATTACAAGTAGTGTATTTGAGGAGTTGTAGAGTCATCAGTCATAGGGTTGGCTCATTCTGTCAGACTTACTAGTCAATTTGTGCTGGGATGTAGAAGTAATCATGAATATGAAAGAGAGTTATTCCAAACACAAGAATTGGATCTCATATCAGGGGAAGACACAGTATACTGTAGGATGGAGGCTTTCACATATCACTGCCAACTTGGCTTCATTGGGGAGGACTCTGGGTTGTGACATTGGCTATGTAGTAGACCAGGGAGTAAGGGGGAAAATATGACATTGATAGTTAGGAGGTTCACTAAGAATTTGCCTGTACTGAAGCAATTCCGATATGAAGACAGACTGGATAGGCTGGGATTGTTTACCTTACAGCAGAGAAGGCTGAGTAGGGGTTGGGGAATCGAGTTGAGTTTTACAAAGTTTAGAAGGGTCAATAACTGGGGGGCATAGTTATAAGGTAAGAAACAAAAGGTTTAGAGGGAATGTAAGGGGGAAAAAAATCTCCTAGAGGCTGCTGGGTATCTGGAATTCACCATCTAAAAATGTGTTAGAAGCAGGAACCCTCAAGTTCCTTCAGAACCCTCAAACCTTAAGTGTTCAGATGAGTACTTGAAATGCTGCAGCAAACAAAACTATAAGCCAACAGCTGGAAAATGGGATTAGAATAGATAGATGCTTGATGACTGGCATAAATACAATGGGCTGAAGAGGTTCTTTCCATGCTATAAAAACTTTATGACTCTATTAAATAGAAGGGTTGACTTGGAATGTGGGGCGACTCAAAGCTGATAGGGTTGAAACAAAAAGGTACATGAAGGTTGATGGGGGAGGGTGAAATCTTGACTTCAGACAGAGCCTGGAACTCACTGCAAGGAGCATTCCATCCTCTACCTAATTTCAACTGCACTATCGGAAAGAAAAATGGTTGATAACACGCACAGCAGGCAGAGTAAGCTTGATTTGTTTTCGCTGCAGAAGAGGGGTGCTATTGTGGGCAGTGATGCTCCTCAAGGGGCATTTGCAATAATCAATCAGCCATAGATTCAGAGATGACACAAATCTGCCATCAAATTACTCCGCATATTGTGCAGGCCAATAATGTAGATTACAACTTTTGGACACAAGCAACCAAGATAATGTCTTTGATCATGACAATTTAATAAACTAAGTTTTGTGAAGAAGAGGTCATCACAAGTAAACCTGTGTGTCACCTCCATTCTTAATTTCACAAACATATTTGAAAGGTGTCATAGCTAAACAAGGACTGCAGCTACTCTCCTTTCAAACAGAAGTGTAAGTATATATGAATGTGTGTCCTTGTACGAAATGTGGTGTTTTGCAGGTTGTTTTGGTCGATGGGGCGTGTCAAGGAAAAGGTAGTATTGCTACCATAGTAACAACATCCAATATATGTCTGATACAAAGTTTGTGACATATATATTTGCATAAGGTGTACTATCTCTAAAAGGTCCGCCTAGAAGCATTTCATGTCCTCCTTCTAGTAGGCCTCCATGTCCTACTGTATCACAGTCAACATTAAAGCCCCAATTGTATTTGATACCACCGCTCAGGAATAAAGATAAAGGTATTGTTGTCATTGTCTTACCAGACCATAGCACTGCCCTCTCATTAGAGCAATTGGTGGTGGTTTAACCTGAGGGTTTGCACACCACAGGGAAGGGGAGAGGTTGAGAAGGAGCGTCCTTTATAGTGACCTCAACTGGTGCGGGAATCAAATCCACACTGCTGGCATCGCAAACCAGCTGCCAAACCAACTGAGCTAACCAAATGCTGTGCTCAGGACTCATATTATGATAAAATGTTATGTTTCTGATCTTCACCCATGGGTTCATTGAGCCATCAGAATGGTTTCAGCAATGGCAGCTGCTAATTTCTCAACTGTTTTCAATTTCAGCTGTACTGCTGTGGGGTTCTCCAGAAATTAGTAATTTACCTATGGAACAAGTACGTTGTGATTGATAAGCCTCCTTGCATGTAGAGACTGGAAACAGCCTGTAAGTAATCTTCAGCATGTAAATTACTGAGGACTGTGGTATACATAGGTAATGGCAAGAACACAGGATAAACAATAAACTTTAAAAGTTTTCTAGTAGCAGTTTGCTGCTCCCACATAGAAAAAAATGTAGCCAGCATATTCTGGTCTGTCAGTAAATACCACAATCCTAGAATTGCTACTGCTTGAAATTCTAAATATACACTAAACGTATTTGACTTTCACCCACACCAAAATTTTCACTCCAGAGTCTGGAACACAAAGCTGAAAAAATTCCTGGCTCTTCCAACCTGACTTAGGAGAAAGTGCCCAGCTTTGTCTAATTTTTGTTCAAGTTTGCTACCCCTGCAAAGAGCTCAGAGTGCTGCAGATGTGAGCTGTCTGAAAGGCCGACCTTCGTCCCATCCTGTAAAAAAAAAATGCAAAAAAAATCCTCCAGGTTTCAATATGCCACACACTACACACGCCTATGAATTGTTCTTATTTGTTGGAACTCACATATTCTGTGATCTCTGGAATATTCACTTAAATTAGTGCCACTCCATCTCTATTGACCTATCCCTTAACCTAAATTGCCAATTCACTTTCGATAGCTCTGCTTTTACACCCTCATATTTGCCCTTGTTTAAATTCAAAATTGTTGTCATCGATGCACACTGCTCTCCCTTGAACTATGTCATATTAAGGTGGCAGCTACCTAGAGGTGCTTTCAGGATGAGGTCAGTAATTAATCCTATCTCGTTGGTCAGAACCATGTCCGTGGGTTGGTGCCATTCACATACTGGTCTAAGAAACTGTCCTGAAAACATTCAATGAATTCCTCCTCTGGACTACATTTTCACATCTGGCTTTTCCAGTCTATATGTAATTCTGCCATGATAATTGCTGTACCCTTTTGACAAGCTCCCATTATTTATTTCACGATATCCTGTTCTACAATATAGTTACTGTTAGGGAGCCCGCATACAACTTCCACAAGTGACCTCTTATCTTTATCATTCCTCATCTCTATCCCAGACTGTTTCTGTACCCTTGCTTCCTGAATTTAGGTCATTCTTCTCTATTGCGCCTATTATTATCTATTATCATGTGTAATTAATAAAGCTACTCCTCCACCCTTTCCTACCTTCCTATCCTTCCTAAATGCCATATCTCAGTCCTAAATTGCCTGATCCGTATCTTTAGATTGCACAATTGCAGTAAGACATCCCTGCTCTTGTACTCAAATTCTCTCACTATGACAGCCAACATACCATTTACCTTTTTCACTGTCTGCTGCACCTGCATATGTACTTTCAGGAACTGCACAATGACACCCAATTCTCGTTGCATCTCCCCGTTTCTCAATCTATCAGATAATAGCCTGCCTTCCTGCTTTTGCTACCGAAGTAAATAACTGCACATTATACTTCATCTGCCATGCATTTGCCCACTCACCCAACTTTTCCAACTCACACTTAGCATCAATTAGCTAAGAGGAGATATACCAAACTTGGAGATATTGCACTTAGTTCCCTCAGCAAAACCGTTATTATATATATTGTCAATAGCTAAGGTCCTAATACTAATCTCTGTAGTACCCTACTGGTCACTGGTTGACACTCAGAAGACAACCTGTTTATTCTTACTTTTTGTTTCCTGACTGCCAGCCAGTTCTTCATCCAAATACATACATTACTCCCATTCCCATGCACTTTATTTTACGTGCTAATCTCTTATGTGGGGTATATACATATATCCATTAAATATACTGGAAACCTTCTACAACTCCAAGTCAACCACATCCAGTGGTTCCCCTTAACTCTACTAGTTACTACCTCAAAAGAATTCCAATAGATTTGTCCAGCATGATTTCCCTTTTGTAAATTCATGCTGACTCTAAGTTTATCACTTTTTTTCCCCAAGTGCTCTGCTATTAAATTGTTTATGATGGACCCTAACATTTCCCTGGCTACCAATTTCAGGTTAACTGGTCTGTAATTCCTTGTTTTCCCTCTACCTCCTTTTTTAAATAATGGTGTTACATTAGTTACCCTCCAAATCCATAGGAACCAATGCATCCACTATTTCTAGGGCCATTTCCACAAATATTCTGTGATGTAGATTATCAAGCCCCAGGGATTTGTTGGCCTTCAATCCCGTCAATTTCCCCAAAACACTTTTTCCCTATTAATACTGATTTCCTTCAGTTCCTCTCTCTCACTAGACCATGTGTTCCCTAAAATTCTTGGGCTGCTATTTGTCTCCTCCTTTGTGAAGACGAAATATTTAATTGGTCTGACGTTTTTGTTCTCCATTATAAGTTTCCCTGTTTTGATTGCAAGGAACATACATTTGTCTTCACTAATCTTTTTCTCTTCACATACCTATAGAAGGGAATGTGTATACGCGCCTGTATACATGCCCATTCAGGCCTCTCCCATCTGCGCTGGAGGTCCTCACCTACAGCAATATTTGTCTGTCATCTTGCCCTTCAGTGATCTGGCCAAAAAAAATTCTTATTTGCTTATTTCTGGTGTATTTGCTGGACGAGAGCCACAATTATTCAGATGAGGTGGACACACAAACTTTGCATGTTGCCCATCATGATCTGAATATGCGTGGGCAGGTCACAAATAGTCTACAGTTTTCAGCAATGCTTGTTTATGAAAGAAATTCTGTGTCTAATGACAGCAAGCCAATGATGATTTTTAAAAGAAACCAGGACAATTTCTTTAGCTGCTGACACAAAATGTAAGTGCTTAAGTACAGATGGACAAGCACAAATTGCAATCTATACATTTTTAAGGAATCTAATATGTGACAGGAGGACATTAATGATGAAAACAGCTTTTCTTTTTACGTTATTAACTCGGTATCAATGAATGGATGGAAACAAATTTATACAAATTCATCCCACAAAACTAAATTTCTAAAAGACAAATAATGGCTAAAAAAATTTGCAAAATTTGATTAGATTCCCATTTATTGCGTGATATGTATCAATGCTCAGAAACCCACATGTACATGTACCTCTCAGTGTTCTAGGAATCCAGTACCTTTTACAGTCAGATTAAAATGCAGTGACGTATTTGAACTATATTCTTACGAAAAATAATCAGTTGAATATTGCACCAGAGAAAGGAGATGAAAAGATATATTTCTGAGAGTTTTGACTTTCTCTACTAAAATTAGTTTGATGGACAAGATAGTGTAGTGTAATCTTTTAGTCATTTACTATCAAGCCATAAAACCTTATAAAGAAACTGGAAAGTGGCACTTGTGGATACTATCGATTATAACACTATGCACCCAGTTTCAGAAGCCCAAATTCAAGAATTGGTGGAAAGAGATAACACAGATTAAAACCCCATTTAGGAAATACAGAATACCTTTCAAGGCATACTGGAGACCATGCAGGATAAATACATATCTAGGTCAAGCAAAAGGAGATAAATAAATTAACAATAGAGCGCAAACTCAAATAAACATAAAAATAAATATTAACTTTGCAAAACTGGACCAGAGAAAGGTTTGGGGTCCTTATCTTGGAGATTTAGTTAAACAATTAGTTGGGAGAATCATCTGAAAGACTTTTGTTTATTCTTACTGGTATGTGACGTGTTATACATAAAATTATTGATGAACCAAAAATTGATAATTTGTTCACAGAGAAGACATGTTGGGCAAACATATCTACTGTGAAATAGCAATATTGCTTTTATGTTTACTGTTCAAAATGATGATGAAATAAATGAGTGTTGGAATAGAGTATCCTATGTTGTTAAACAGAGACCTCTCTGATTAATACAGGAAAGAAAAAGAAGAAACACATGATCAAAAACAAACATTCAAGCAGAAGTACAGGTTAATCTGTGTAATCCAATTAAGTGTTCTTCATACAAACATGCAGCATATAAAGGAATAAATTGAACGAATGACGGTTGCAAATTCAACTTAGAGAACAGAATATGACTTGACGGTCATATCTGAAACATTGTTGTAAGGTTATCAGCAGTCTTAGTAGTTAAGTAATAAATTATTTAATTAATTAAATTTCTTCACTTGATAAGGGGATTGTGGTTGGTTGCTTGACATAATCAAGTATAAAATTTTCTAATCTATGCCTAAGGAGGAGCAAAGGTAAAATAAAAGCTAGGGTCCATATTCTACTTAGCTGAGGTATGTGTGGGGAGCTAAGTCTGTATTTTGCAAATCCTGCACAATGTGAATAATCTGAGATGCTCCTGGCAGTCTGATGTCCATGTGTACAGAAAGTGCTTCTGGCTGGAGCAAATCAAGCTCTGTGTTTTAGGGCTTGAGTGGAAGGTGGTGGCACAACAGTACATTCACAAGGTTGAGGGGTTAATGGATAGCATGTTTCTTGACATGATCACCTTGCAGCTTAAGGATGTGTAGGCACAAGGTGGGGACCAAACAGCAGTAAAGGAATCCAAAATGGAAAGAGTTCTGGTTCCTGTGAGGAGGCCAATAAGAGTCAAGGCTATGGCACTTGAGTGGTCCAGCTACTGAAGGGGGAGGTAGAATATTTAGTGAGGGGAATAGACAGGAGCTTTTGTGGAGTAGATGTGCCTCCAGGATGGTATGTTGCCTCCTTGGCACCAGGGTCAACAGAGTGGGATGTAGACCAGAGAACCCTCTATGTCAAGGAACATAAAGGGTAGGATTAAGAAAAAAGATGCTTACAGTTTCTAGAATAGTATAAGAAGTGTGGGGGGAGGCAACTTAAAATGAAAATTAGGAAGGCTAAGAGACTATATGAGAAAACATTGCTAGGTAGAATAAATGAAAACCCAAAGGTTTTTCTTAAAAAAATAGACATATAAAGAGCAGGGAATAATTAGAGAAAGATAAAGGTCTTAAGGTAATGTGTACGGAGATCTTGAGGTCCTCAATAAATATTTTACTTCAGTCTTCACGATGGAAAAGAAAGTACAGAGGTAGACAGAGTAGAAGTCTGTGAAATATTAGAAGAAATTAACAGAGAGAGGGACTGTTACCAGCTGGCTTTGCAGCCTTAAAAATGGACAAGTCCGCAGGCTTAAATGAGCTTTACCCTAGGCTGCTGAGGGAGGTGAGGGAGGGGATATCAGGAGCCTTGGCAGTAATGTTTAAATCTTCTCATACGACAGGTGAAGCACTGGAGGACTGCTAATATTATCCCATTATTTAAAAGAAGAAGCAAAGGAAAGACCAGGAAATTACAGGCCAATCAGGCCATCCTTGGTGGTGAGAAAGTTATTAGAAAGAATTCAGAGGAACAGAATGTATCTACATTTGGACAGATGCAGATTAATTAAGGAAGGAAGCAAGAATTTTTTAAGAAATAGTCTTGTTTGACAAATTTGATTGATTTGAAGAGGAAACCAGGAGCATTTATGAGGGCAATGTATTTGATGAGGTCTACATGGAATTTAATAAGGCTTTTGATAAGGAACCTCATGGTAGACTATTCAAGGAAGTAAAAGCCTATGGGATCCAAGGCACATTATATCCAAAATTAGCTGAGAGGTAGGAAGTAGAGGATGATGGTAGAGGGTTGTTTCTATGATGAGGAATCTATTTCTACTGGATTCTTCAGGGCTGGGTGGTGGGTTCCTTGCTATTTGATGGCGCACATTAATGAGTTGGACTTAAATGTGAGTGGTATGATCAAGCGGTTCATGGATGACAAAAAATGTGAGGAGGATAGCCATAACCTGATAGAAGATTACGACAGACTGGTCAGGTAGGCAGAGCAGTGGCAAATGTAATTCAACTGAGAAAAGTCTGAGGTAATGCACTGAAGATCAAAGGGATCTTGGTGTGTATATACACAGATCACTGAAGGTTGCAGGATAGGTAGTTAAGGTGAGTAGGAAGACATATGGATACCTGCCCTTACTAACCAAGGCACAAAATAAAGAGCAGGGTGATTTTGCTGGAAGTGTATAAAATGCTGGTTAGCATGCCCCCAACACGTCACCCCTCCACCCCCCACCCCACCGGTGAATACTGTGTGTAGTTCTGGTCATGACATAATAGGAAGGATGTGTGTGCACTAGAGGGTGCAGAGGAGATTTACCAGGATACTGCCTGGACTCTAGAGATCAATAACCAAGGGGCATAGATTCAAGGTGAGAGATGGAGGTTAAGAGATAATTGAGGAGAAATTTTTCCAGCCAGGGTGTCATGGGAGTTTGGAACTCACTTCCTGGAAGGGTGATTGAGTCAGAAACTTGTGTAACATTTAAGTAGTATGTAGCTCACATGATGTGATATTGTGTGTTCCTGCAATAGTTACTAACTGAACTTATGTTTAATTTATGGAATCACTCGAATAGAGTGAGCTAGATTAAAGTATGTTCTTGGATATTATGTACTGGTCTGCAAGTGTTGGTGTATGCACAAATTTGTAAAAATGCCACAAACAGAATGAGGAATACTATACAATATGAAATTTTTGGAAAGACTGCAATATAAGTACATGGAAACTAATGTTTATGCCAGTAAATGTGGATGGATTTCAGTAGATTTAGACCTTTCATTCTAACGGCTGAATACTTGTTTGTTTACATATGTAGTTTCATGAATAGTTCATTCAGTATTTTTGTTGCTCTGTAAATTTTACCTAGTTTGCTTAATGATTCCACTGAACCCAAGCAAGTGCCATGCTACTTCTAGTTGCCAGGCATTCACTGTCTTCACACAGAATCTAACAATTTCTGTCAAGGTGATCTTAGCACTATAATTCATTTAAAGTGCAAGGAAAGAAAACAAAAATCACAAGGTTCCTAGTGAAGACAGCAAGAAAACAACAACCAGGAGCAGCATTGTTTGAGAGCTGATAGTTAAATAAAGGATGTCAGACATGGTCAGGAATGATATGAAGTACAGGCAGTCATGGTTTGCACACACTGCTTGCATCTCGCATATTTGTGGCACATTTGCACTTGCACCATTATAAGCATGGAGTACGACAGACTGTGCTGGAAGTGGCTCGAACCAGGATACTGCTCTGTTTTTCTTAGTGTATGCTTATTTCAGTGAGAAGTCTTCAATCTAATCAGCAGAAGGAGCACACTATTGCTTGCCTTGATCACACATGCTACAGATCCCTTGAAGAGGGTGCCATTTTATATTGGGCTTTCTGATATAAGTGTGTCTATAACCAATGCGCTTCAACAGAAGGTCAGTGCTGTTGACATCATTATTGTGTTTGCATAAGAACCAGAAGTTGGAACCAAAGCTGGAAGTGGAACTTCTGTTGGTGCCGTCCCTCCTTCACCACTCCATTTCTGCTCCATTCCCCTTTCTTCTCAGCACCCTGTTCTCTGCTCCCTACAATGTCCCACTCATCCAAAATTGGATCACCAAATATATCTTTTGATTCAAAAATATCGACTTCTCATGTGCAAGAGTGTGCTCCCCTGCAGTTGTGTTGGCTGTGAATGCAGCTTTGTATTCGTAGATACTTTGGTGTGATATTAAATTTAGTTTTAAAAGAAGTAGACAGAAGTGTCTGATTTATTCAAAGCATTTCATTTTATATTGCATGGCTTCTTCCAATTTTGTGTTCGGTGGTGGGATATTAACAGGTTTGTGGAAATGGACTGTAAAAATTATAGGCATGTTATTTCATTTTATTGCATCAAATGTGCCAGAAGCTTCTTAGTTTATTGGCTGCACTGATGCAAAGCAGACGGGAAGAAACTTCAAAACAGCATCTGACTAATCCTGCTCTATATGTTGTTAATTATCTACCAGACATTAGAAACTGTTTTAATTTTCCCAATTGCATGGACAATTCACAACAATGTGCATTTGGGTCATGTATAAAATCAAAGTAATAACCAAAAATTTTGACATTAAAAGCAAGGCACTGCAAGTATATTTTGTTCTTTCATCTTGAAAGTTGCATACTTACATTAAATAAATCTGTTAATTAAGTTTTGGTTTGCATTATAGCAGACGATTACTGCCTTCATATTTAACAAGCTCCAAACCAAGCTACAGAGAAATCTATAGTGAGAGATTTTTTTGTTTAACTAAATTGAAGTCCATCATTGGAAAACAACTTATTTACCCTAGCCCAGAGAACTTAGATGCTGATTAGGGTCTGTGTGTGTAGTGTTGAAAGTAAATTATTTAAAGCTGTAGAGTGTGTTAATAAAACGTACAGAAAGGGTTCCTGCTGCTTGTCAAGTGGGATCCACGTTTATCTATTAGAACACAGATTTGCAGGATTAGCTGCATGTAAGTGGGATAAATTGAAACTCCTGGGAATAGACCCATCCCTTTAAGTTTCATTCTGGTTCCAGGCACCTTGCCGACAATAGTTAGCAGTTTCTCTTGACTAATTGCCAAGCCACCACTGATGTAAACTTCCTTAGTCAGGTATCACCTGGAACATTCTAATTCCTGAAAAGACACAATTCAACCCCTGTTACCCCATTTCAGAATAGTCACCATTTACATTACAATATTATCCACGATTTAGAGACCAAAGCTATCGTGCAATATTCACTCTCAAGAAATTGTCATTAAGAAGTATAAGGCTATATGTTATGATAAAAACTGAAAGAACTGCGGTTGTTGTAAATCAGAACAAAAACAGAAGTTGCTGGAAAAGGTCAGCAGGTCTGGCAGCATCTGTGAAGCAAAAATCAGAGTTAACGTTTCGGGTCCGGTGACCCTTCCTCAGAATTGGGGAGTTAACTTAACTCTGATTTTTTCTTCACAGATGCTGCCAGACCTGCTGAGCTTTTCCAGCAACTTCTGTTTTTGTTCCTATATTTTATGATTTTATGGTCGCACCCAAACCATAATGAAGACAGAAATAAAACTGCAACAACATACGCCTACTTCACCAATCCATACTCCCTCAAAGTATGGCTCCTTTTTTGTTAAACAGTGACAAAGTTGGGAGAAACAGCTATGTTCTTCTTAGGGTGTACTTCAGCTGAGTAGCATTATAGCTATTATCTTTGTTAATAGGCAGGAGGTTGACCCCTCCCAACCCCTCTGAGAACTAAAGCCGAAGCACCCAAACAGGAGGACCTCCACCTGTAATCTGTAAAAGAAGTGTGAAAAGTGGTGTAATCTACCCTTCAACAACTTCTAGATAAAGTACATCCACACCACTCACTTTACAATCAACAAGTAACAATTTATTTATCTAACTCTACCAGTGAACAAATTAACTAAACTATTAAGAAACCAAACAAACTCCTTCTAACTACTAACTATTCCCAAATAAAACAAGATTCTAATAGTATGCTGTTCTAATAAATACAAATCCCACTTATATAAAATAAAAATAGAATTTAGTCTCTCGAAATTACAGCCAGGTTACATGTCTTCTGAAATGTTCTGTGCCTTCTCCATTGATTCTTCCATCAGGAATGCCTTCTCTGTCAATTCTTCTATCAGGAATGTTAACTAGTTGTGCTGCTGATACTGTTGTTATTTAGATGGTGCCTTCTCTAAGACATAGAGGAAGCTGTGAGAGCAGGCGATTCTCTCAAGAACCGAGGGCTGTTAATTCTGGTGGATGGTAGTTGGCTCTGGGGTTTTGTCCAACTGCCCCCTTCTTTTATACCCTTGATGACATATCAATGTCTTACAATAGGATTGGTCCTATGTTGTCAAAACCATCAGGTTTATATTTAATTGGTTTTTTGTATCTAAGTGCCTGGTTTAAATTGATTGGCTAAATTCAAAAGCTTATTGTCTTGATAAAAACTGCTGCCAACTGTATGGCCATTTGAAACAAATGTTTCAAATTGAGTCCGCTTTCAGTACTCGCAAACTTTCAAGCTGCTGCTCACAGACATTGATTTTAAATCTCTAAGCATAGAAAAAGCACATCATCTTTTAAAGAGACCATTCAACGCTTTCCCCTTTCGTAGCATTTTACAAACACTAAATTCTAACTTCCTGCCTCCCAATCTACAAGTACACTACCCAACTTTGCAACATCCTTTATGACTGGCAGTAATTAAGTTGTTAAAACAATAGTGTATGGAAAATGTCAGTAACTACTTCCTGAAAAATACTGAAATTCCAGCACATTTTATGATCTTTTAAATAATCTTTTTGAATGGATAAATAACAATTAGTATTACATCACTACTACCTCATTAATTGTTAATCGTGCCCATATAGAACAGTGATATAGAAAAATGGATATTAAAAGTACAACAGGTAGCTTTACAGGAGAAATGAAAATCTTGGGTGGTATCTTGTTGTGGTGTTGAAGGTCATGCCTGCCAACCAGAGAGCTAGTGAGAGAGCTATAGTGCCTCTTTTTGGCAGGTGGTTCAGTGGGTCTTCCCAATCAGGGAGTGACAAGGCCACCAGCTGATCTTATCCTCCAGGAATCAAGACCACAGAGGCAGGAGTGCTGCCTAATGAGAACCACAGTTCAGCGGCCGGCAAATTTCATGCTCAGCAGCCCAATGAGAAGGCAGTGGCTGGTGCCAGGAGCATACCCTCCTCCACTCCCATGACTGTGCAAGACCTGGCCAGGGGCGGGGCGGGGCGGGAATGTGGTGTTTTGTGTGTGTGTGTGTGTGTGTGTGTGTGTGTGGTTTGCATGGTTGGAAGCAGAGTCAGAGAGCTGGCTTTCACCAAGCTCCCTCCTTCTTGCTGTCTAAACCATTGAACAGACAGAAATATCTTTGAGCGGTGAATTGCTGCAACTCCCAGACCCCAAACCCAAAGAGTCAAGCAGCCCACACACTGTCACACACACTGAATAGTGACAGGCTCAACTACAACTGTGTTAATCCCCACACTGGCAAGGTTCTTAAGTGGTCATTAATTGGCCACTTAGGGGCTTCAATTAGCAATGAACCATGAGCTGTTTGCACTCAGAACTTAATCCTGGTTACGGCAACAGGATTCACCTAATTAAATAATCTTCCTGTTTCCAAGGTCACTTAGACAACAGAAGATGATTCTACCCCTTATTATTAAATCCAATGAGCACTGTCTGGCAAATGTTTCGGTGTGAGGGACAGGAAAATTGTCTCATGATTATGTAAGTCACTGATTGTTATCCAGGAAATGGCTAAAATAGCTTCATTATCCATTCCATAGTGCCTGCATTATTTAATAAGACTTACTAGAAGATTAGGGATATCCTGCATGTTCCACTCAGACAGACCGTCTTGGCAAAAATTTTGCCTGGGACAACAAATAATCTGTTTGCTGCTCCTTCCGCTTTATCAAACATCTTGATGGGACCTCTAACTGTTTGGGGCGGCACGGTGGCTCAGTGGTTAGCACTGCTGCCTCACAGCGCCAGAGACCCAGGTTCAAATCCACCCTCAGGCAACTGTCTATGTGGAGTTTGGACATTCTCTCCATGTCTGCATGGGTTTCCTCTGGGTGCTCCGGTTTCCTCCCATAATCCAAAAATGTGCAGGTTAGGTGGATTGGCCATGCTAAATTGCCCATAGTGTTCAGGGGTGTGTAGATTAGGGGGAATGGGCCTGGGTGGGATGCTCTGAATGTCAATGTGGACTTGTTGGGCCAAAGGGCCTGTTTCCACACTGTAGGGATTCTATGATTCTACAGGTATGCTAAATCAATATCTACATCAAGGCAGTAGTTAATCATAGTGCATAACCAAAGGGTGTCATACTTCCCAAAGAATGGAATAGTTCCCAACTTGTTTGTACTAAACTTAATGGGACCACAAGTACATGTCAGAGTGAAAGGTACACTTATTTTCACCTTGATTCTGTTACATAGGTACAGGAGTGATCCATTCAGCCCTTCAAGTGTGTACCTACTGTCAATTAGAGCATGGCTGATCTGTAACTTAACTCCTGTTACCTGTCTTGGTTATTGATCAGTTTTTCACTTTTTAATTGGACTAGCTCAACAGCTTTTAGTGGGGGGGTGGGGGAGAAAAAGATTCCTAGCCCTTCATGGCTTAGCTTTAATGTTATGATTACATGCTATAGATGTTATTCGTCATGTGGAGTCAGGTTCAAGGAAACCAGTAACTATTTTGCCTCATTTAGCAACCTCTCTCCACACAGCTTGCAGTGATGGTTTCACTACCAATTTCAAACTGCCTGCCATTTTAAACAATCATATGCAGCCAGAGGAAAGCATGCTGTTAAGTGGCTGCGATCCTGAGTAGGGTTGCAAAGTCATGAGAAGCTAGGATGTTTTAAAGTGAGCCTGCACTACGTAAAGCAAGGCCCTTTCATGGCAGGTGCATTTAAGCCATACTAGAAGCTGAAAGGCACTCAAAAGTAATTCAAAAATAATTGTAATCTTGAAACATTACAAGTAAAAGTGAAATACGGGAAAGACTATGCTCCAGGATTTTCTGACACCACCCTGGAGGCCTTAATGCTGGTGATGGAGAGGGGGAGATATCTCAGTTGTGCACGAAGCTCTGGAAATACTTTGCAGCTTAAGCAACATTCGTGGGGGCAGAAACTGAGTTAACACTTCATGTCTACGTTCCTTCATCAGAACTTCTGAAAAGTTAACTTTGTTTCCATCCCGTGGATGTACTCAGATATGCTGAGAATTTCCAGGATTTTCTGTTAAGAAACCACATTATTTCCTCTCTCACGAGCAGCCACCTGCTCAGATGCTGACAGTGCAGGGACTTCAGAGGTCACCTTTGAGGTAGGATCTGCAAAAGGGTATAAGTGCACTTCAACCAAGGCAAGGTACAAGAGTAGTACAGCAACTTTGCTGGAGGTTGAGGTTATGCAGGGGTTTTGCTGTAGAGGACTAACGACTTCAGTGAGACAGTCTTCTGAAGAAAACAGATGTATCTGCATGCAATTGATTAGTCGGTCCATTGGCAAGTCTGTCAGCAAACCTGCATTCAAGGTCAAGGTGCATGGAGCAGTATGGCACCCTTAGCACAGGGCTTTGTGCAGAGAGTCTGGCCCATCCCTTCAACTTCACTTGGAGATTAAATCAATTTACAGCAAGTTATGCTGCAGCACAAAAGAAGCTACCCAAAATCTGAGAGTGCAATGGAACTTCAGTTGGAAGTCATGCCAGATCAGCTTGCTGCCACAAGGCACCTGGGTTTTATTAACAGGAGCGTGGAGTACAAAAGTAAAAAGTTTCTATCAAACTTGCCTAAAACATTGACTTAGGTTTAATTGGAGTACTGCGTTCAACTGTTCACATTTTAGCATGTGAGAAAGCAGAAAGGATTAATGAGTCTGGTTTGAGAATTGAGGAACTTCAGGTATGTAGAAAGATTGGAGAGGCTGGGACTATTCTTCTTGGAGAAGGTACAGAGGAGATTTGATAAAAGTATTCAAAGTTAGCAAGTACTCAAGATCAGGAATGCACTGCCTGAGAGTGCCAGAAACAGAGGTAATTAAGGCTTTCAAAAGGATTTGAATCACCACCTGAAAAAGAAAAATTGTCGGGCTATGGGGAAATTGCAGGGAATTGTAAAGTATTTTGTGCTATGGGGTATGCAACTCATTTGAAAACACAAAGTGTGCACATTACTTGGAAGCTCTGTTATTGTGAAGAACTTAAATTGCAAGTTTTTTTATCGCAGGAATAATTTTCTTTTTATTCATGGTCAATAAATATCAGCTGGCAAGGTAGATATTTATTGCTATCCTAGATGTGCTTGGGTAAACATAGAAACTAAGAGCAGGAGTAGGCCATTTGGCCTTTCTAGCCTGCTCTGCAATTTAATGTGATCATGGCTGATCATCCAACTCAGTACCCTGATTCCACTTTCTCCCCGTACCCTTTGACCCCTTTAGACCTAAGAACAATGAATATTTTCAAGAAGGAGCTGGGTAATGTTTTAGCCTCAGCTGCTTTCTGTGGCAGATAATTCCACAAGCTCACCACTCTCTAGGTGAAGACATTTCTCCTCAGCTCAGTCCGAAATAGCCTATCCTCTATCTTTAAATTGTTACCCCTGATTCTGGACTGCCCGCTTATGGGACCATCCATCCAGTGTTTACCCTGTCTAGTCCTGGTAGAAGATGATGGTGAGTCTTTTTTTGAATAATTGTGTTGTGAAAGTGATCCCACATTGTATTAAATCATAATGAAGGAATAATTATATGTGATCAAGGAAGTTTTGTGTGACTTGGAGGGTTTTGTTTTGAAGCTGACGGTTTTTCCAAACATCTGCTGCTACGTCATTCTAGATGCTGAAGGCAATTGATTTGTAAGGAGCTGCAGAAGAAATCTTGGTGACCATGCTATATAGTGTCTTGTCACGGGCCAGATTGTGGATGGTTAGGATAGCGAATAGAATACTGATGAAGTGGAACTATTTAATCGTGGTTGATGATGGCTAACAAAATGTTAATGTTTAACCCAGGTAAAGTAAGAAATGTTGTTATATTGAAAGTATTTTAGTCACTCATAATGCATTCCAGATTTTGCCTTTCACAGATTTATAGATATGTTGAGAATAATTTACTGTTGACTCGTTATTCTTTGTACGTTCCTTAAATCATTTAATCTCAATTGAATTTGTCGTCTTCATCTGTACTCAATTAGCCATGTGGCTTTATATTTGGCAAAAAAGTACAAAAACAGCTTTTATAAGTCTCAGGCCCAACACCCCGTTGGATATACTGTTGTATATCTTGACTAAAATAATCTCTTAACTGACAAAGATAAATTCAGCACTGTTAATGTTTGCAACGAAATCTGAACCAGTGATTCTGACTGAATTAAAAATCCATACATGGGATTATTGATTACACATTATTATTATTGCTTAAGAAGATGTGAAAAAAAACATATACTTCTTTAGTGTAAGCTCAGCTGTAAGCAGGCTTTTGCCAGTCCTATGGATTTAATGTCTGTTTTTACTGCGGCGTTTGCTGCTATGCAACAGAACACACATTGATTTTTCATCCTATTGAAAATGGCAGTTAACATGCTCGTCAGAAATATTTTCCTTGTGAGATCAGAAGTAAATGGATGAGCGAATTCAGCTGTTGCTTTAGATCTGTTAAGACACAGCACCAAAATCATGGAATGTCAAATTATATCTCCAGTGAGAATGGATAAAACTTCTGGTGATGTACAAGATTACCATTTATTTATGATATCATCAAAATCCTGTTTTGACTCTTGGAATAAATAGCAGCTCTTGTACCACCAAAGTTGTGTTTATTAGGTATAAGACTTGTTTGCTAGAAATACAATTGAAGCTTTAAAGTTAGACCGTATGACATAGGAGCAGAAATTAGGCCATTCGGCCCATTGAGTCTGCTCTGCCATTCAATCATGACTGATAAGTTTTTAAACCCGATTCTCCTGCTTTCTCCCCATAACTTTTGATCCCCTTGACAATCAAGAACCTATCTATCTCTGTCTTAAATATACTCCACAGCCTCCACAGCCCTCCGTGGCAATGAATTCCACAGATTCACCACTCTCTGGCTGACAAGTTTCTCTTTATCTCTGTTCTAAAGGGTCTTCCGTTTACTCTAAGGCTGGGTTCTCGGGTCTTAGTCTCTCCTGCCAATGGAAACATCTTCCCAATTTCCACATTGTACAGGCCATTCAGTATTCTGTAAGTTTCAATTAGACTCCAGTCATCCTTCTAAACTCCATCGAGTACAGACCCAGAGTCCTCAAACATTCCTCGTATGTTGAATCTTTTTAGATTGGATCTTCGTCACAGTACTGCAGTTTTCTTGACGTGCAATTTCTTTAAGATGGTGCAGTCCATTTTATTGAAAAATTACCATAGAAGGTCAAGTTCCAGAGTGTGAAGCAGGCAATGATGCTGCATTTACACAGTGCCTTATCTGTGCATTGGCAGTGGTAAGTAAATCCCAGTTTTCTTAAGTACCTCAATTTCCTCTCATCCTCCCACTGTATCCATTACCCAGGCATGATATTCACTCCCTTCCATGCATTCTCTCTCGTACCAACCTGAGGCTTGAACTCACATATCTCTCATGAATTTTCACCCCTCTGGTGCCATGCTATTCCCCAAATTTCATCTCTTCTCTCATGCTAACATTTTAACTGTCCATATGCCCTCTTCATGCAAACAGCCCCCTATATTATGGGGTGGTGGGAACAGGGGTGTTTATTATTCCTCATTGAACCACGTAGCACACGGTCACTATATTGCACACTACCTGGGAACTCACTTAGCATCCAAGAGGGTTCACAGGGGATCCACATGTGGTGACAATGGCAGCAAATGGCTACCTGTATCAAGAGTTATGCAGACTCAAAGAACATCATGAAGCAATAGTTCCACTTCCCGGACAGTTTGTCAAGGGAAGTTCTCCTGCATTCAAAGCGTGTGCCCACGTTTGACTTACTGGGTTCTCCATTAATTTGCTATCGTGAGCAACATTCTCTCCCCTTCACCTAGCTCTTCACCTATTCCTAAATTTCATCCAGAGGAAATAAGCGCTGTTCCCCTTCAGTTCTGCTTTCGTCCCCTTTCTCCTGCTGTGATTCACCTTGTCCTGCAAGGGAGATGGAAGAATGTCAAGGATTTTGTTGTCATGCTTTGGTGATGTGCCTGCCGTGACTGAATTGTTGGAACAAGATGGAAGTAAGGAAAGATAGATGTGAGGTTAGCAGCATTGTCCTGATTGCTCAAGATGGCTGCAGGGTGAGTAGTGCATTGACCAGCAGTGAGGTCGATGGGTGTGGTCAGTGGGTGATACCTCGTGAAGACACATTCATTGGTCATGACCACCAGCTTGACGTGATTGACTGCTGACTGATCCTCTGGCTCAGACTCTTGGAATTAACTTCCCCGGCTTCTGCTCCAATTCCCTTCTTGGAATTTGTCTCGAGGACTCCCCTACCCAGTGCATATACTTTGTTTCTCTTCTATCCATCTCAAGTCCCAGAAGGAGAAATACTAAAACTTGTGAATGGTGCATACTGGTCTGACTTGTTTTGTACATCTCAGAACAGTGCTCCAGTACAACCAGTACATTCATTTCCCAATATTATTTTCTTTAAAAAAAAAAAGGCTTCCCCCACCACCCAAGGATGTCAATGCCTCTGGTGCCATGTTGTAAAACCCAAAATCCCTATTTCTTGTCTGGTGCTCCACTTTCGATGCTAATCTTTGCAGGTAATTTTTTTTATATTTCAAAAATAATTTTATTCATAAAAATCTTTAATTACAAACATAGTCCCTAAAACAGTTTGAATCTGTACACAGCCTTTAAATATGTAGAACAAACAAACCAGAGGCATTTCTTACTAATACAAGAAGACAGTTACATGCGTTTGAGGCACAAGGAAGGACTGATAACTGAATGAATCCCTGCTGTACTTCAGCAGGAAAACCTTAGACGGTGGTCCTTCTCCGCCGCGTCTTAGTGGCAGCTGCCTCCAATTATAGTGCTTCCCTCAGCACATAGTTCTGGACCATGAAATGTGCCAGTCTGCAAAACTTGGCCAATGTCAACTCCTTGTTCTGGAAGACCAACAAATTTTGGGCAGACCAAAAAGCATCTGTCATTGAGTTGATGGCCCTCCAGGCATAGTCAGTGTTTATCTCGGTGTGTGTCCCAGGGAACAGACTGAAGAGCACAGAGTCCTGTGTCACGGAGCTACTCAGGATGAACCTTGACAATAGCCATATGTCTCTCTCCAAACCTCCTTTGCAAAGGTGCATTCCATCAGGAGATATGTGACAGTCCCTACCCTACCCCAACCCTAAGCCACTTAGAGGGCAGCATGCGGTAGTGCAGAGTACAGGAGCACATGAAGGATCTCATTGGTAGTGCTCTTTTCACCAACAGCCAAGCGATGTTTTGGTGCTTTTTGAAAGTTCTGGTGATGAGGCATTCTGCCAAATGACTTTGACAGTCTGCCCAGGGAACAATCCACCCTTTCCTTTTCCCGCACAGTCTTGAGGACACTATGTGCTGACCACTTCCTGATGGGCCTGTAGTCAAAGGTGTTTTTCTTTGCAAATTTCTCCACAAAGGATACTTGTTATGGAATGGTCCAACTACTTGGAGCTTTCCGCAGCTACGACCAGCAAATGTAGAACCTCAGTAAATAATGAGACTTAAGTGTTTGCATACCCAGGGTCTACACCCAGCTTGACGCAGCCACAAACAAAGGTTGCCATTGGGATGAGGTGGCATTGGGTACATTTTTCCTCCCTTTATCCACAGCTTTGTACATGGTGTCTCTGTGAACACAGTCCATCATATATCTCCAGATGAAGGAGAAGATGGCTTGAGTGACTGTGATGGCGCAGGTTCTGGTAGTGAGCCAAACCTGTGCCAATTACAACAGAGACAATGCCTCACACCTGATGACCAGGTTTTACCCGCAATAGCGAGGGAGTGGCTCTACCAAAAGCCCAGTTTCTGCCTCACCTTAGCGATGTGCTCCTATTAAGATTTTGCGCACGCCCTGGCCTCTCCGAACAATATTCCCAGCACCTTCAGGTAATCTGTCCTGACAGTGAAGGGATGAAGGATCAGTTGGCCCAGTTCTCAAAGAACCTGGCCTCACTCTTGCCTCAATTTACCTTAGCTCCTGAGGCTAGTTCGAACTGACCGCAGATGCTTATGAGTTAGCGTACTGACAGCAGATCTGAGCAGAAAGCAGCAACATCATCCATGTACAGGGAGGCTTTGAAGTGCAGGCCTCCACTGCCCAGAATAGTTACCTTTCTCAGGCTTGCTTCCTTCCTGATGGACTCAGCAAAAGGCTCTCTACAACACACAAACAAGGCAGGAGAGAGTCGGCAGCTTTGCTTGACCCTAGTTCTGATCAGGAAGCTTTCTGATTCCCATCCATTCATTGAAATTGCACTCTGTGCAGACAATCCCACCACAATCAGCTACAGATTCTGTGTATCAAGTGCAGCTGGCCTTTGGGTGTGAGGTGGGATTGGGCAGGCTGCCTTTGAAACATGCAGGCTAGTTGAAGCTAATCTTAGCCATGCATGCTCCTGGGCCCTCCAGTCAGCAGCACATTCATTGATGGGCTGCATTTTGAAATCATTGTGAAGTAAGGAAGCTGCTGTATTAATGGACAGTTGCAAATCATAACGCACATGCCTCAACATTAGGATAACCAAAATCTTTCCTCCGGAGACTTGACAACTACTGCTAGTCTGAATGTTTAATTCAATGTAAAATTGTGTACAGAAAGCAACAGAAAGACAGGGGAATGAAGAGGGATTGAGAGAGATACAAAAAATAGACAAGGTCAAAAAACAATCTATTTTCTTTCTAAAAATCTCCAGAAGCAAAAGAACTGGCTACAGTTTTGGCAGTGCTCATGATTGAGCTCTGGGTGCTGCCAAGACCATTTATGTTGTCACCAAATCAAATTTACCAGAGTTCCACTGAGGGGCAGAAGACCCATACTGCGGTACTTTAGTCTGTCCATGCTGTTACAGCTGTGGAGCAGATTTACCATCAGTCACTTGGCTGGTGCTGACTTTCCTGCCTGGGGCAAGGGATGAGGGTGCATGTGTGAAGACTTGATAATCTCAATATTGCTTGTACTGCAAAATCTGAGCCATTGTCCATTAATTTACTGTTACTATATTTTTAATTATGTGGGATATTGCAATCTGAGAAGGTATTTTTCCACATTAGCCTGTGGAAAATCCTGCGTATGAAAGCTGAGGATTCTTTCAGCAAAATAAAAGTAGACCGGGGAGTGGGTGGTGCTGGTTATAAATGGGTCAGATTGATGTTTGCAGCATGGAATCTATGCTAGTACACTGTTGTAGATAACCAGTGATGCAAACATCCTGTGAATGAATAATAAATAAAATGCTGCTTGCTTGATACTAACATGCTTTTTCTACTTTTTCCTCAACCATTAAGGAGCCTGCTTCATTTTTCAAGCTTATCGTACTTCTATTTCTATTGGTCTTACATGTTGGTGCACTTCTTCAGCCATTCACAAATTCTCAGTATCCTGTAAGTGCCTTGGAGTTTGCTCATTATGCCTCCTGTTATCTAACAGTAATAGCTCCTCTTTCCCATTTAAGCACTTTACAGGACATATTATTTATTTTCCATGTTGTGTGTGACAGTGAATGAGGTGGAAGGTTGATTAACTGAATGGTTGTATGAATTGCAATATGAGTGCATGAGAGAGTAGGCATATTAAAAATGTGAAAGAGTGAATGGCTGGGTGAGTTGAATGGTTGAGTTAGTTCCATGGGTTCGAGATCAAGTGTTTGAGTGAGTGGATACAAAGGAAGGGTTAGAGAGTCTGTGGGTGGGCAAAGTGGAAAGTGAGTGAGTTAGAAGGGTGAATGCATGAGTTTGCTCCTACCCTTATTCTACTACTTTATAAATGCTGTTTGTTCCTTTACAATATCTTCCATTTCTAACAAAGAAACTATCTGAAATTAAACAAAAATTACTGTCCAGAAATATTGGTTGACTTGTTAGATTTTTGTAGCACTTAGTTTGTCAGTGGTGAGTTTATATGGTATATTATATAATATCTACACATTTGGGTAAAAGAGATATAAGAAATTGTCACACATTCTTTACCACCAAGACACGAGTCATCTGTATTTTGATAAAGTAAGTCACTGAGATAATAAAACAACTGCTTACACAAAATGTTTGAGATATGTGTACCAGTTATAAAAACATACCTGGAACTGCTCCAAGTGATGAAAAATAAGTCTTTTTGATTGTTCATGCTATACTTAGTAAGACTAAATCAAGCACACCTAAACAAGCACCAATGACTATATTATTATGTGTCATCATGCTTTCCTCATTTAATGCAATTGTGTTCACATGATCTACATATGTTTTGTTATTCCCTCTTCAACGAGTCTGCACAATAACATCTGTTTCCTCCCTAATGAGAAACTATGGGTACCATTTGTGACTTCCTTTTCCCATAACACAAGCCCATTTGTACTAAAATTTCCTTTGATTTGATCATATAATTGCTAAATGGTTATTAAATAATTTGACAGCAAAGATATAGCCACTTCTGATTTTCATGCCAAAACCACTTACCTGACTGTTGTTTCTGCATTCAAAGTCTGATTTGCCCGAATTTTTCTCATTATCCAGCTTCATGCAGCTCTCACGCAACAAGTGGCAAACTAACCATCTGTATGCAGCCAAAGCAACTGAAAGGCAATTGAAAGTATGTTATTGAACAATGTCCATCAGAACCTCCACGCCACCGTACTAGAATTTTCTTCTGAAATCCCTTCCCCACCATTTTGCTGCATTTCTTTCTATTTCAAAAGCTTCTCTTCAACATATATGTTTGGATGTCACTCTTTGTTTACCATCTATTTCTACTTTGCAAGTAATCCACCACTTTGTGAAAGCAATTGTTGGCCTTGGGGGCTAAATTCAACAGGTTCAGAAAATGGCATGGAGGTGCCAGTGTTGGACTGGAGTGGACAAAATCAGAAGTCACACAACACCAGGTTATAGTCCAACAGATTTATTTGAAATCAGAAGCTTTCGGAGCCCTGCTTCTTTGTCACCGGACATCTCTGAACAGGTTGACTAGAAAATTAAAATAAGAAAATCTGGTCAGGAAAACATTGAATAAAGCTACAATATAGGACAGGGTGCACACTAAACCTTTTGGATGCAGAACCAGAGGTCTTGGTGGAACGGATGAGAAGTAGGAAAGATGACCTTTATTTGCAGGGATCAGGAGGTGCTCCAGATACTTGTTCAGAAGGCAGGGGCATATAAGTCTGTGGAGGTTAATTCTAGGAAAGAAGCTTTGTGGATATTTACTTGGTGCTCCAAAATATCCAATAATTTTACTTGAGTGGTCAAGATCAGTAAAGGCATCTTCAAATGCCATATCCTATCAACTAGATTGTGAAACTTCAGTCACTGCTTAATTTACCACATCCCATCATTCACTTATTGATATTTTCTGTCAACCAGGACATATACTCAGCAGTCATAAGCTCTAGCACACCATCACACACTTAGCATAGCTGTAACACTCATGCCCACATCCTACAACATGCACACACTAGCATCTGTTCAACCATCACAGTCACATGACAGTTGCTGAGATACTTCCCTCTGTCTTGCACATCACCGTGAAGACGTGATATCAGACTCAAAACATTCCCTTGCAGAGATGCTGCCAGACCTGCTGACTTACTCCAGTAGTGTTTGGTTTTATCTCATCCCTTCATATCTCTGTCATCTCTTACAGCTAAACAACCTTCTGAGACATCTGTGCTCTTCAACTTCTAGCTTCTTAATGATCCCCAATTTTAATTGCTCTATAATTGATGGCCATGTCCTCAGCCTATTGAATCCTAATATCTGAAATTCCTTTCTACTTCTCTAGTCTGCTTTCCTGCTTTAAGATACTACTTAAAGTCTACCTCTTTGAACTTGAAACCTTCAAGTCATCTGCCCTAATACATCAGTGTGGCTCAGTATTGTTTTATCTTTTATGCTCCTGTGAACTGCCTTGGGATTTCCTTTTGTCAAAGAAGATGCTGTAAAATACAAGTTGTTATTGGCTCATGCTCACATTTTAATTCCTGTTCGGTGTTCCTGATCATAGATAACACAAAGGAATTACATAGAGGATGATTTTCCTTTTCTTGGAGGTGGGGAGAAGGGAAAATAATTACATGAATTAGCACTGGAGATGAATTCACCCCCTTCGCACGATCTGCATTTAAGTTTGGGCAATAAGGTCCATTGATGAATTCCTTCACTTGCGAGCAACTGAGATTAATTAATGACCGCTTGGGGATCACAATTCACCATCTCATAGATCACCTGCCTGCTTGGCAGATGAGAAAGGTATCCAGTTTCTCTGGGAAACATGATGACCCTCCAGCCTGTGTTGATGGGGGCCTCTAACTGCCCCAATTTATGGCCAATTGGAGATACAAGTGGCAGGAAACAGGGTGGTATCTGAAAGCAAAGCTCCTATCCTTGCGTCCAATACTGCTCAATTGTGCAATCTTCACCTTGCACGAAGAAGGAAATAAAACACTTACCTTCTTGCTGCTGAATGGCCTGAGGACTAGGCCTCGACTGGCAGACTTTGGGATTTAGAGGGTGGCAGACTTTGGGATTTAGAGGGTTTCAGCCTCTGATTGGCTGGCAATTTCTGGCGACAAATGTCATCAGTATCAAGGGCTATGATAAGATATTTACCTTCATTCACTTGTCAGGTCTTAATGAACTGATTGGCAAGCAATTGGGTGAATTATCTCACATATGGTCATGCGTTGTACACTTAGGAATAACATAGGTACATTCTGCCCATATTCTCTGTTCATACCTTCAAATGCATTTAGACTCAAATTTTGACTCGTTTTTAAAGCCAGCAAAGTAAAAGCACTCAATTATGAAGAATAAAAATACTTGCTAGAAATAAGCGGTACGGTCCAAAAAGATACTGCAGTCTGCCTTTTTCAAAGAACGTAAAACTAGAATGATTAATTCTACCACTAATGGAATATACATACTGCCTTATGAGTATGAAATTAAAAGGCTCAAGAATTATATTCTTCAGATTGATGGTAACATATGCTGAACATGACAACTGATATGGATAGGCATCAAATAGAACTATAGTCAAATGGCCTTTTAATTTTCACACTCCATACACCTGTGGCATTTTTGTTGCAGCTTGCTCAAATTGCAAGCTGAATTGTTCAAAAAATGTACATTTTTCTTCATTTGGAAACTACCTTCTCCAAATGCAAGATCCCAATGTGAGTTTGTATTTGCACTTGTCATATGGTATGTTTCTTGTCATAAAAGTGCTGCCATGGGGAATTGAGATGTTGAACATACCACAGGAAGTGTTGGCTGTCCAAAAAGCAGCACTGGTGCTGACTCTAAGCCATGTCTCAAGCCCGTTTGCCCAACTGACGAAGGCAGATACCATAATAAAGTAGAACTAATTATAAGCATCAAAGGAGCAGCAAAGTCAACGTTTCGGGCCAAAACCCTTCGTCATCCTGACAAGTTGGGAAGAACAGGGTGCCAATGAAGTGGGATAACAAGGTGTAGAGCTGGATGAACACAGCAGGCCAAGCAGCATCAGAGGAGCAAGAAGGCTGACGTTTCAGGCCTAGACCCTTTA
>NC_063332.1:120190365-120243058 GCF_021869965.1 Rhincodon typus
TCATCAGATGAAGGGTCTAGGCCCGAAACGTCAGCCTCTCTGCTCCTATGATGCTGCTTGGCCTGCTGTGTTCATCCAGCCCTGCACCTTGTTGTCTCGGATTCTCCAGCATCTGCAGTTCCTACTATCATTGGCTCATCCTAGCTTCTTCTAGGCTAATGCATTAATTTTTGTCCTTCACCTAAAGTAAAACCCCACAATATAAACAAACATCCATTAACACTCCAGGAGGCCTTCAGTCACCTGCTCTCTGACACAAAATGATTTAAAATCATGAAGCTGAAAGTTAATTTTTTTTGGCTGTGTCAACTTCGCTGAGTTTCATGCAGTTTCTTTCTATGAGGCCCTATATGTTTCCTCACACTTTAATCCAGAAGTCTCCTTATTAACTATCTGTGTACCTATGGCGCTCCTCTTGTCCAATGCTGACCACCCAAATCAACTGACTGACTGTATCATAACCGGTATTGGAGGCTGCCTGTGACTTCAAGCAGACCCAACGTGAGAATGCTAAGAGAGAAAGTGAACAGCCCTGAGATGTAGCCCATTCCAGGAGCTGGATATCCCTGCATGTAAAGGTCTTTACAACAACACTGCTGTGTACTAGATAGTTGCTAGTACAGTGTTTAGCTTGTTCATGGTGGGTGGTAGGATGGGAAGCTACATATTAATGAGATGACATCGGCAGTTCACTAGACCAACAACAAGTAATTATACAACTACTAGGCATCTCACTGCTGCCTAGCAAGAACTTCATCTCAACATTTGGACCTTTATTGGAAAATGAACCTTGTTTCTCCTGACATCAAGATAGGCCTTGCTTGACTTCTCACATGATTCTCCCAGATTTCTCGCTACAACCTACATCATTCAAGCCCCTGTAAGATTCTGTCCATGGTTCCAAAAAGCTCAACCTAATTAATTATTAAACTCCTTAACAGAAATAGATCAAACCCATATGAGGCTAGTTTAAAATTAAAACTGTAAAAAGTGATATTCAAACACCTTTCACATGTGGCAACTACCACTGTGCTAAATAGGAAAGATTTTGAATAGATCTAACAACTCAAAACTCAGCATCATCAGTCATGGAATTGTATTCAACCACAATCCATAAATGTATGGCCCATCATATGTGCTGTGATCCAAACACCTTCCTATTGTTCACCCACATCAATCATTCAATATTTAATTGCATTCAGGACAAACCATTGCTAAACTTACAAGGCAGATGATAAACTGATAGTCTTTGCCTTCGACAGCACCCTTGAAAATTGTATAAGTGATGGGTTGCCTTTGGCCAGAATTCACCTTTTTTTAATTCATTGCTGCTAACTTCAGCGTTGAGGTGCTCATGTTCAATTGCAAAACAGCAGGTTGCAAATTGCTGTTGACTAGCATTTGAATTCTCAGCATGTTCATTCTGCATGCATTGGAAATGAACGATTAAACTATTTCATTATATGCAGCTGGAGTTTGCAAGCACCTGCTTTCAGTATTTGCTGTTTCAATATACTTGCATTCAGCAGATATGGATTCTACACTTCTGCCTATCAAACTGATACTGAACCTGTCCACCGTGTGCATTGACCCAACCATTTTCCAATTGCATTTCACTCCTAGAGAACAGAAAGTGATGGCAGGAAACACAGCACGTGGTGGACACTGTCAGCATTGGGCTTGGCCTGGGTGCCAAGAACCCTCTCCAGAAACTTCATGTTCTCTTTTACTTCACAGTAGCCTGACACCCATTTCCATCCCCTCGAAGATCCACCTTGTTAAACTTTGCCTCCAATTGTCCTTTTTGCGCCCTGAACCCTGACATTACACCTTAATGATGTCCCCTCTCCTCCTGGTCCTCTACTTTCCTCCTGCAGAGGCTACAATGATGGTCATTGCTAATAACCCCCTCCTTCCATAGCCTACCATATCTCTGATGCTGCTTTGCTTATCCCCTATAGCACTTGTGTTTCCCTTGACTAGCTGCTACCCAGTTTGCGATGTGGTTAATTGGTCGAATAAACATGCAATGTGTTTCTCACATTGGCAGCTGCCACATGCTAAAGGAGTTAGATTGATATCTTGGTGTGCTTTTCATAAAGATAACCCTCTGTCAGTCCTACCACTGCCCCCACCCCAACATACAAGCAGGATAAGCAGCTTTTCTCGCCACTCAACTCCACACAACCATGACAAAAAGCCTGTCTGTCAATATGACAGTACTGACAGCCTCTGGCTCTGGCTGATCTGCCAAAGCACTAATTAGTATAGCATGGCAAAGCACGGAAGTTGCCATGAGGGAAGGTAGCATTTGGAACAAGCACTAACAGAGCATGTGAGTAAGTCTAAGATACAGTCTGGTCCAAACCGTGAGCTAGGTGCTTGACCCTGTGCGGTGTCCTTGCAGTAGCCTTTCAACGCTAGTTGCCAGCCCGCCTTATAATGAAAATCTGTGCTTCCTAAGTATCTTGCAAGTGAATCGGAGAGATGCCTTGATGGTTGTGAGGGATTGGAAAATGCTGGATGCCAATGTTCATCGACAGGAGATGCTTGAGGCTGGTGGGCTGGTGCCATGGGATGCTGTTTGGCACAACTAGAATGGAACATAGGGCTTAAGGAAGTGTAATATTTAACGATTCTTAGGTTACCCCGGGCACACAAATTCACTCTCTACTCCTAATGTCATTAATAATTAGATAAACATGAATGTAGAAAACAAGGCATCTCAAGGAGAACTTGATTTTCAGTCTAGATCGTGGTTGTTGTGCTGTGATAATAAATTGCTAATGAAGTAGAAACAAAAAAAATCTACCATTCACATTCAAATTGTTAATTTGTCCTCTCCACAGATGTTGCTTAGCATTGTGATGTAAGGTATGAGATTTATACATATTTAGAGAGTTAGGAACAATAGTAGGTTATACAGCTCATGAGACTGTTCCACTATTTAATGTGATGACGGCTGACGGAATACTTCAATGCCTTTTATTCACACAATCCCTATAACCCCTGTATGCTTCTAATAATCTATGACTGAGCTTCCATAGCCCTCTGGGGTAGTGAATTTCAGAGATTCGCCACTCTCTGAGTTAAAAAAAATCCTCCTCAACATAGTCTCAAATGGTATCCCCCTTATTTTTAAATGGTGCTCCCAGGTCTAGTCTGCCCAACTAGGGAAATATCTCACTTGCATCTACTCGATCAATCACTCTTAGGTGCTTTGTACATTTCATCGAGATCATCTTTCATTTTTCGAGACTGAAGAATACAAGCTTATTTTGTCCGATCACCGTCCACAGTCCCATCATCCCAGGTACAATTCTGTTGAACCTTTGTTGCACTTCCTCTACTGCAATAATATCTATCCTGAGATAAAAAGATAAAATTATACACTGTACTCCAGATGCTGTCTAACCAAGTTCCTACATAATTGAAAAAAACAAAACAAAAATTGCTGGAAAAGCTCAGCAGGTCTGGCAGCATCTGTGAAGGAAAAACAGAGTTAACGTTTTGGGTCCGGTGACCCTTCCTCAGAACCATAATTGAAGCACATAATTGAAGCAAAATTTCTTTCATATTCGAGTCCTCTTGTAATAAAGGCTAACATTCCATTAGCATTCCTAATAATTTGTAGCACCTGCTTATTAGCTTTTTATGGCTTATTAACAAGGACACCTAGGTTTATTTGTATGTCTACACTTTCCAACTTATAACCATATTCTGTACTTCTGTTCTTCCTATCAAAGTGAATCACTGCACATTTTTCCACATTACATTCTATCTGCCAAGTTCTCGCTCAATCCCAAAGTCTGTGCAAATCCTCCTGAAAATATTTTACACCTTCTTCACAATACACATTCCTGCTTAGTTTTGTGTCATCAGCAGACTTTGAAATACAGCAAGCATTTTATTAACCGGCACCTTTTGGACCAGGGGTATGCCAGTTGATCAAATATTCCAGATAAACAAGAAGTACTCATAACGCACTAAACCCTGATCAAGCGGAGCTTCGAGACATCGACAAGCTTCAAAAAATGTATGTAAAAACATTAACACACCTCCTAAAATCAATGTAAAAACACACAATAAGTAATAGAAACATAATGCAGGGGTATACACATCACTGTTATACTTTAGTTCCAGCATAAATATTTGGACCTCATGTTAGATTGTGATATTTGAGGTATATAATTTTTGCCGCTCTATCAAGAATGCTGGTGGATATAGTGCCGATTAAAACAAAGTTTGCTGTATTACATTTTGTCCCCATATCCAAATCAATGATATATATATTGTGAACAGCTGGGGCCTAAGTCCTTATCCTTGCAATCCCGCACTAATCATTGTCTACCAATGGGAAAATGACGTATTTCCTCCTAGACTCTATCTGTTAGCCAATCTTTAACCGATGCTAGTGCATTATTTTACATCATGTGCTTTAATTTTGCTAACCAACTTTGGGTTGGGGGACTTTATCAAAAGTCTTCCAAAAATCCAAATATATCTACTACCCTCAACTAATCTCACAAAAACATTATCTGATGATCAGCAGATTGCTGTTTGTGCAAGATTGAGTACTATCTTTCCTACATTATAATGACTATACTTTGAAAAATATTTAATTGATAATATAATAAAGCACTTTGGGACATCCTGAGATTGCAGGGTATGCTTTATAAATGCTAATCTTCCTTGTATTTTATTGTCTGTCCCGTGATTGCTGATATTTTAGTAAAGAACTTAGGCCTTGTTCTCTATGAGTACTGACATAATAAATCGTGTTGCTGATAGTGATAATTACATGATATTCTAAAATTCAAGAAATACGTTATTTCATTTTGCTTTCAACATATCATGCATAAATTATTGTGGAATTACCTGCTGTTTTAAAACTGTTATTGTATGGAGAAAAAATTAGAGAAATACTTAGTCATTTGAATTACTATGCACTCGTAAAGCTAGTAAATGGAGGTCATTGCTCACTTACTGGAGTCCTGCTAATCTTGCTTTTAATTTTTTTGTTTTGACATTATTAGTCTGGGGCAGCTAGAGATTAGACATGATGTGTAGAATTTCTGGCACAGCTATATCATGAAATGATGTATCGGAACCATTCAACTGAATCCTAAGGAAATTAATTTCCCTAAGCCTAATAATGTCACCAAAATGAAACTTAATTACAGCAGGGAACTAAGAGAAAACAAGACAGCTAGTCCCAAGTTGTCTCTGACTAGCTCTGTAAAGTAGAAAGATACCAGCACAGGAAAAGATCTGCTCTAATAATTGTATATTGCAATATTATAAACATATCTAGTTTTACATAAGAACATAAGAACTAGGAGCAGGAGTAGGCCGTCTGGCCCTTCGAGCCTGCTCCGCCATTCAATAAGATCATGACTGATCTTTTCGTGGACTCAGATCCACTTACCCGCGTTCTCACCGTATCCCTTAATTCCTTTACTGTTCAAAAAAAATCTACCTTATCTTTAAAAACGTTTACTGAAGTAGCATCAACTACTTCACTGGGCAAGGAATTCCATAGATTAACAATCCTCTGGGTGAAGAAGTTCCTTCTCAATTCAGTCCTAAATCTGCTCCCTCTAATCTTGAGGCTATGCCCTCTTGTCCTAGCTTCACCTGCCAGTGGAAACATCTTCTCTACTTCTATCTTATCTATTCCCTTCATAATTTTATATGTTTCTATCAGATCCCCCCTCAATCTTCTGAACTCCAATGAATATAATCCCAATCTACTCAGTCTCTCCTCATAAGCCAACCCCCTCAACTCCGGAATCAACCTAGTGAACCTCCTTTGCACCCCCTCCAGTGCCAATACATCCTTTCTCAAGGAAGGAGACCAAAACTGCACACAGTACTCCAGGTGTGGCCTCACCAGCACCTTGTACAGCTGCAACATAACCTCTCTGCTTTTTATTTCAATCTCTTTAGCAATGAAGGACAAAATTCCATTTGCCTTCCTAATTACTTGTTGTACCTGCAGACCTACCTTCTGTGATTCATGCACAAGGACACCCAGGTCCCTCTGACAGCAGCATGCTGCAACTTTTTACCATTCAAGTAATAATCCTTTTTACTATTACTCCTACCAAAATGTATGACTTCACATTTATTTACATTGTATTCCATCTGCCAGACCTTTGCCCACTCACTCAATGTATCTATGTTCCTCTATAAAGTTTCACAATCCTCTGCACACTTTGCTTTGCCACTCATCTTAGTGTCATCTGCAAACTTTGACACCCTACACGTGGTCCCCAACTCCAAATCATCTATATAAATTGTAAATAATTGCGGTCCCAACACCGATCCCTGAGGCACACCACTAGTCACTGACTGCCAGCTGGAATAGCACTCATTTATCGCCACTCTTTGCTTCCTGTTAGTCAACCAATCCTCTATTCATGCTAATACTTTACCCTTAACGCCATGCATCCTTATCTTATGCAGTAGCCTCTTGTGCGGCACCTTGTCAAAGGCCTTTTGGAAATCTAGGTACACCACATCCACTGGGTCCCCATTGTCCACCTCGCTCGTAATGTCTTCATAGAATTCCAAAAGATTTGTCAAGCATGACCTGCCCTTCATGAACCCATGCTGCGTCTGCCCAACGGGACAATTTCTATCAAGATGCCTTGCTATTTCTTCCTTGATAATAGACTCGAGCATCTTCCCCACTGCAGAGGTTAAGCTAACCGGTCTATAATTCCCCATCTTTTGTCTGCTTCCCTTTTTAAACAGTGGCGTCACATTTGCTGTTTTCCAATCTGCTGGGACTGCCCCAGAGTCCAGCGAATTTTGGAAAATTACTGCCAGTGCACCTGCTATTTCTCCTGCCATCTCTTTTAGTACCCTGGGATGCATTCCATCAGGGCCAGGAGACTTATCAATCCTTAGCTCCATTAGCTTGCCCAACACTACCTCTTCCGTAATAATGATTGTTTCCAGGTCCTCACCTACCTTCGTCTCTTTGTCAATTACTGGCATGTTATTACTGTCCTTCACTGTGAAGACCGATACAAAATACCTGTTCAATGCCTCGGCCATTTCATCATATCCCATAACTAAATTCCCCTTCTCATGCTCTAAAGGGCCAACGTTTACTTTAGCCATTCTTTTTCATTTTATATATTTATAGAAACTTTTCCTATCTGTCTTTATATTCTGTGCTAGTTTTTTCTCATGTTCTATCTTACTTTTCCTTATAGCTCTTTTTGTGGCTTTCTGTTGACCTTTAAAGTTTTCCCAATCTTCTAGTTTCATGCTGTTTTTGGCCACTTTGTATGCCTTCGCTTTCAATTTGATAGCCTCCCTTATTTCTTTAGACACCCATGGCAGATTACCCCTTTTCTTACAGTCCTTCCTTTTCATTGGAATATACTTTTGCTGAGCACTTTGAAAGATTGCTTTGAAAGTCCTCCACTGCTCGTCAACTGTCCCACCATAAAATCTTTGTTTCCAGTTTACTTTAGCCAAGTCCTCCCTCATTCTATTGTAGTTCCCCTTGTTCAAGCACAGGACCCTGGTATTGGATTTTATCTTCATACTCTCCATCTGTATTCTAAATTTTAGAATACATGTAGTCACCACACCTCTACCCGAGGCAACCAGAGGAACGATTTCCTTTTGCTTGTAGATATATTCCTTTGCATTTAACGTAAGTACCCACACCCTTTAAGTATCTCAATTATCAGGGGAGCTCTTTGGCTACTTGTGTAATCAAGTATGCTGTTTGAACATTTGTTAGATTGGTATAAATTTACTGACAGATTATTAGGCGACAGACAAATATTAAAGCAGGCATTGTTTGCTGATTTGATGCAGTTTAAAAGTGTGCAAATTATTAAGAACTTACTGTTTACCAGAATATTAAAATTTAGATAAAAAGAAGGTATTAAATTTTATTCTGGAGATAAATGATACATTGAAAAGATTTTTGGACATAAATTGCAACTATTTATTTCCAATTTCACATTTTGAGGCTTATCATAAACAAACAGAAAGAAGGTTTACATAAGAACATAAGAACTAGGAGCAGGAGTAGGCCGTCTGGCCCTTCGAGCCTGCTCCGCCATTCAATAAGATCATGACTGATCTTTTCGTGGACTCAGATCCACTTACCCGCGTTCTCACCGTATCCCTTAATTCCTTTACTGTTCAAAAAAAATCTACCTTATCTTTAAAAACGTTTACTGAAGTAGCATCAACTACTTCACTGGGCAAGGAATTCCATAGATTAACAATCCTCTGGGTGAAGAAGTTCCTTCTCAATTCAGTCCTAAATCTGCTCCCTCTAATCTTGAGGCTATGCCCTCTTGTCCTAGCTTCACCAGCCAGTGGAAACATCTTCTCTACTTCTATCTTATCTATTCCCTTCACAATTTTATATGTTTCTATCAGATCCCCCCTCAATCTTCTGAACTCCAATGAATATAATCCCAATCTACTCAGTCTCTCCTCATAAGCCAACCCCCTCAACTCCGGAATCAACATAGTGAACCTCCTTTGCACCCCCTCTAGTGCCAGTACGTCCTTTCTCAAGTAAGGGTTGCCAAACAAAAGCGTGTAAAAGTTAGATGATTTCAAACACTGCATTATATTTGCTGCATAATTTCTAACATTACTAATGGAAATGTTATTTGTAAAAAATAACAACATATTTGAAAGTTTCCGTATGTCTCACAAGGCTTGCCAATTTAACAGATGCAACTTATTGCAATGATATCCTCAATCTTGATGTTTGACAAAAATACGAGTACTTGGTCTGTGTTCAATTAAAAAGATACTCATTTTTTAAAGGCTAAGACAAAGCAATGGCCAAGTCTGATAGCCCTGAAACTTGGGCACAAGGTGAAAAATCTTGTGGAGGACATGGTGGTCTCCATTCTGGGTGGAGAGCTAGCAAGAGACACACTTTCCACATTTAGGTAAGACCTGCCGAACAGTGCCAGCTAGAACAGTAGTTTCCGGGGGCCCAGGATCACAGAGAACCCATGCCACATGTTGAGTATTGTATTAGCAGGAGGGATTTTGCAGGTTTCAGGTAGGGAATGTAGGAGTTGGAGGTGGAGTCAAAAAATAAGGGTGGGGTGTTAGTCATTGCACCCTCCCCTTTCCAATGCTGGATCTCTTGATCAGGAATTGAGCGCTTCAGGACAGCAGCTTGAATGGGTAAACTTGAACATGCCGCATGATGATAGGTTTGTGTGTTGCTTGGTTAATACAAGCAGTGAAAGGGTGAGGTCTTTAAGTGGTTATTAATAGTACACTGAGGGACTTAACTGGCTACAGAGTGAGAAGGTTGACCACAGGCCTCCTGGACTTAATTGGCATGGACGTAGGAAGACAACAGCTCACCCACCACTCTCCCTCATAATTAAATACCCTTGCCACTTCAAACACACCACTAGGTGGGGCAGCAGATTCCACACAAATGCAACTGAAATCCAGAACCAATTCCATTAATCTTGTGATGATGTTGTCACTTTAAAATGGTTATTTTGTCCTTTGCTTTTTTGAAGAGAGACTGTAGAGGTAGAGGTATTGAAGAGTTTAGGGAGTAACAGTTTAACAATGGAGGGGGAGCGGCCAGTTCTCCCAGTTCGGGTCTTTTTTTTTAGCTGTGGCAGTCACAAGATGTTTTGAGTACCAGAAATGTTGCAAGCTTCATTATAGGATTCCTCTGACTTTGTCCAAAATCTCTGTCTGGATGTTGCTTCCTCCTGTAAGAATCTGTGTTTGAATTTACCTATTTGCTAATGGTGCGTTAATGGGATGCTACTATATTGGAACAGTTAAACAGTTAAGTTGCTGTATCGGGTTGGTTAGGTTTTCCAATAGTTAAGTTATTCTAAATTCTGCCTTCTTTCGTTAGTGTTTCAACTGTGGTGTTTAAATAAATTTTGTTTTGTTTAAAGCCAAGTGGTTTGGTCAGTTGCATCACACCTGGAACACCCACTTCACATCTGCCTTTAAAATAAGAAAAAAGTTAGGGTCCAGGCTATCTTCTTAAAATATTTTGAGGGGGTCTGGTGTGGTCCATAACAATATATTGCCTAAAATAACTGTTACTGGATTATTGCTGGCTACAAGTTATGGATCAGAGTAGGTATGGGTAAATCTAACAAAAGTATCAGAAATTACTGTTTTTATTCTAAGCTAACAGCTTTAACACTGAATTCTTCATTCAACACAATGATCTTTGATGCTGGTTCTACTAAAAGTGAAATGTTGGTAGGAATATGCAGAAAAGGAGTAGCAGAGGATGAGAGAGTGGGACATTTGAAGAGAAATAAGCAACAAAGGATAATTAATTGAGCTATGTTTGAAGAAGGTACTGGAGTAACTTGCCAAACTCTACTGGGATCTTCCAACATCAAAATCCATAGTTTCATGTGTATCACCAAATATTTCAAATAATGTCAGAAAACTGTGGATAGCTTTGTTATAATTTCTCACATATACGCTTGGCTGACAAGACTCCGTACCTACAGCACAAAGTCAGAAAATTATCCTTGCAAAATTAACTTTCAACTCACTTACTGTAGCAAATAAATATACAAAGTAATATGGCTGGAACATCTAGAAAATGCATCACCTCTGCAAAATTAAAAATAAACACTTGTGAGCATAAATTTCATCAACATTTTGGGATATGGTTAATACTGGAGACTGGTTAGCTCAGTCGACTAAATTATTAAGGTGCGATTCAGAATAACAGAGCAACTTCAATTCTTATTAAGGTGGAGGTAGACTCAGGACTTGCTTCTTTGCCCTATCTGTGAGCGGAAAGTGAAAATAAATTATAATTGAAGAAAACTGTCACAAAAATGGCTCTGGATGAAGCATTATCAGATAATGAACAATGACCCGCTTTCAGGTAGGCCACCTCCACCTTATTATCAGTAATATGAAAGAAAGAAGTGTATATTTTGTAATGATGAAAACGGATTTAACTATTACCGAGGAAGACTGCAATGAAATACAAAGCATTAATGACGTTCCATTAATGTTTTAATTTGAATTAATTGCACAATGGGTATGCAATTGGCAGGAGAAATTTCAATATCAACAAAAATGGAGTGGTGTGTTTTGGGAGAAACATTAAGGAGGCCAAATACCCCTCACTGAATAATAGTTTAAATGGGGTAGAAGAGCAAAAAGATCTCGGGTATAAATTACCAAGTTACCATGGCCATTAATGATGCAAATAATAGCAATGATGTTCATTTCCTTTTGATTAGAATTTAAAAAGTAGAGAAGATGGGTTAAACTTGATTCATGACAACCTATATTTATATCATCCTTATCAAGTTTTAAAGGAGGAGAGTGAGATAGAGAGACAGAGCAAGGTATAAGAATGGAATTCCAGAACTCAGTGACCAGGCAACCAGAGCCATAGTCACAGAGATCTACAACATAGAAAAAGGCCCTTCAGCCCAGGAGGTCTACATCAGTGAGAAACAACCATCTAACTATCCTAATTCCATTTTCCAGCACTTGGCTCATAGCCTGTTATACCTTGGCATCACAATATACATCTAAATGCTTCTTAAATATTATGAGGGATTCCCCTTCTACCATCCTCATAAATAGTAAGCTCCAGATCCTCACCAGTCACTGGGTGAAAACCTTTTTTCTGACATCTCCTCTAAATCTTCTGTCCCTTACCTTAATACTGCACTCGTGGTCACTGATCCCTCCAACAAGGGGAGATGTCTCTTCCTGTCTACCCTGTCTATGCCCCTCATATTTTCATACATCTCAATGATGCCCATTCTCAATCTTGTCTGATCTAAGAAAAACATCCCAGTCTGTCCAATCTCTCTTCATAATTGATACTTTCCAACTCAGGCAATGTCCTGGTAAATCTCCTCTGCACCCTCTCAGTGCTATCACATTCCCCTCATAATATGGATTCCAGAACTGCACACAATACTCTAGCTGTGGGCGAAGCAACGTTGTATACAATTCCAGCATGGCCCCCACCCCCGCTCTTAAACCCTATGCCTTGGCAAATAAAGGTAAGTTTCCTATACACCTTCTTAACCACTTTATCCATCTGTCCTGATACCAAAAGGGGCCAGTGTACGGTTCCTTTGAACCTTGGTGCTTCCCAGGGTTTTACTGTTCATCATGTAAAACTTTGCCTTGTCTGTCCTGCAAAGTACATCACCTCACATTTGTCTGATTGAATTCCATTTGCATTGATCAGCCCATCTGACCAGTCCTCCTGTAATCTCTGGATATTCTCCTCATTATTTATCACCCTATCATTTTTTCTGCAAACTTATTCATCTCTAACTTACAGTTACATTCACGTCTAAGTTTAACTAAAGATATGAGATTTCCTATAAATCATACGATATAAATAGATTCACCATTTAGGGCAAACCCATAATTCTGGGCCCAAAAATCTGTTTTTGCATATACTCAGTGTATGCATTAGCCTCCCATTGCAGCCATGACATGCTTTTCTTGCATTAGTTATCAGTCTCAATTTTTCACTCTCAATTACATGTTTTGTTTACTGGCAAATTCATAATTGTGCATACAGGATCAGGCGATACAAGCTGAGTTGCAAAAGACGCAGGGACATTTAAGACATATGCACTCTTTGCATTGGATGTGATGCCATCTCAAAATGGCAACCAAGGACATTGCTGGTTTACTTTTATACTTGGGCGTATAAGGTGACCTCTGTTTTTGGAGGGATAATTTGAGGCTTCAAGGTTTGACTTGCATGCCAACACCTACAGTAATTATGCCATACAATACTGATTCAATCACATCTAATACTGTTTACAGTTTTGGTGTCTATATTGTATAAAAGACTGGAGGCGATTGCATAATGGTACTGTTGCTGGACTAATAACCCAGAGACCCAGATAACGCTCTAGGGTCCTAGGTTTGAATCCCACCAAAGCAGATAGTAAAATTTGATTTCAAAACAATCCGGAGTTAAAAGTCTGAAAACATTGTTGATAGTCTTAACAAAACAAAAAATCTGGTTCACTAATATCATTTTGGGAAAGAAACTGCTATTCTTACCTTTTCTGACCTACAGGTGATTTCACACCAAGAACAACGTGGTTAATGCTTCTGAAATGGCTTAGCAAGCCACTTAGTTGAACTGCTAAAACATCTCAAAAGAGGAATGAAACTGCAGACATCACCTGAGATAAACCTAAGCACAGGAAACAACAATGGACTACTCAGTTCTAGCAACCCTGCAAAGTCCTCCTTCCTAACATCTGAGGATTAGTGTCAAAATTCAGACAGCTGTCTTACAAAGTAATCATCAAGCCTGCCAGACATACTCACGGAATCATATCTCACAGACAATGTCCCAGAGAACACCATCACCATCTCTGGTATGTCCTGTCTCATTAGCAGCGAAGATCCAGAAGAGATGGCAGCAGAGTGGTATACAGACAGCAAGCTTTGGGAGTTCTCAACGTTATCTCCAGATCCCACAATGCCTCATGGCATTGGGTCAAACACGGGCAAGGAAATGTGCTGCTCATTATCACGTATTGTGCCATACTCAACTGATGAATCAGCATTCTTCCATTTTGAGCACCACTTGGAGGAAGCACTGAGACTGGCAAGGGCACAGACTTCAATAATCATTGTTAAGAGTGGCTTAGAAGCACCATACTGACCGAGCTGGTCAAGTCCTAAAGGACTTAGCTGCTGGACTGGATCTATGGAAATTGTTGAAGGAGCTAATATGAGGGGAAAACAAATTAACCTCTTCCTCACCAATCTGCTTGCTGCAGGTCCATTGAGTAGAAGTGATCATCATACAATACTTGTGTACACAAAACCCCATCTTCACTTTGGGAATATCCTTCATTGTGTTGTGTGACACTATCACCATACTACATGGGGCATATTTGGAAAAGATCTAGCAACAGTAGGCATCCATGTGGTATTGTGGGCCATCAGCAGCAGAATGGTACTCAAAAACAATCTGCAACCTAATTAGGATGCTAGGTGATCAAACTTGGTTCAGTAAGGAGTGCAGGAGGCATGCCATGAGTAGCATACCTCACAATGAGACGTCAACCTGGTGAAGCTAAAAACAGGACTACTTACATGCTAAACAGAATAGGAACCAAGTGAGACAGGCCTAAGTAATTCTAGAACCAATAGGTCAGATTGAAGCTCTGCATTCCTGTTGTATACAATTGTGAATGGTGCTGGATAAGTAGCAACTCACTGGAAAGGAGGCTCCACAAATATTCCAATTCTCAATGAATGAGGAGCCCAGCACATCCAGGTAAAAGATAAGGCTGAAGCATTTACAACAATCTTCAACCAGAAGTGCTAAGCGAATGTTCCATCTCAGCCCCACAGATGCCAGTCTTCAACCCAACAGGATTCACTCCACATGATATGAAGAAACAGTTGGCATCTCTAAAAAGGCTATGGGCTCTGACAACATCCTGGAAGTGGTACTAAGGACTTGTGCTCCAGAGCTTTCCGCATTATAGCCAAGCTGTTCCAGTACAGCTAAAACACTTGCATCTACCCAACAATGTGGATATCTGCCCAGGTATAACCCGGACAAATTCCAATCCAGCAAATACTACCTCATCGGTATGTGAATTAAAAAAAATGAACATCTGGATGAGGTACATAAATAATTTTCAAGGGCAATGTTTAAACTGAGAAGTGATACTTAGCAGGAAAGATTGAATAGATTTGGGCTATTTTCTTTAAAAATATTATTAATGGCCTTGATCAAACAGATGCAAAGAGGATATTTTGTTTATAAGTGCCATAACATTCAAGGCTATCGGCCAAGTGCTGGAAAATAGGACTAGTATAGATTTAGGGTAGTCTATTGTCAATGCAGACTTAATGGGCCAAAGGGCCTTTTATGTACTGTATGATTCCATGACACTGCAGTCCATGTGGTATAGGCAGACACACAATTCCAGACCTTAGACCCGGTAACACTGAAGGAATAGTGATTATATTCCAAGTCAGAATAGTGTGTGGTTTGGAGCAGAACTTGTAATTGCTGCTGATCCAACCTATCTTCTGCCCTGTCCTAAATGGAAGTGGTTGTGGGTTTGGAAGTTGCTGTCTAAACAGCCTTGGTGAATTTCTGTAGTGCATCTTGTAGATAGTACACACTTGCTACTCAGCATTGGTGGTGGAGGGAGTGGATGTTTATGGGTGTGGTGCCATTCAAACAGGCTGCTTTGTCCTGGATGGTGTCAAGCTTCTTTAATGTTGTCGTTAGAGCTGCATTCATCCAGGTAAGTGGGGAATTTTCCAATACACTCCTGACTTGCGCCTTGTAGATGCTGGACTGGCTTTGAAGCATCAGGCGGTGAATTACTCATTGCAGGATTCCTAATCTATGACCTGTATGCAGTAATGGTGACTATAAAACTGCCATAGATTAATATAAAAACCCACCTGTTTCACACATATCCTTTAGGGAAGGAAATCTACCCTCCTGGCCTCAGAAAACGCCACACAGTTTCAAGGTAATTAGGATTAGACAACAAATACTGGCTTTGGCAGTGATGCCAATAAAGATCAATATAGACTAGCTGGGCCATATAGCTTGTTTCTGTGCTGTACCTTCTATGTAACATCCATTATAATAAATTGATTTTAGACAGTTCACATCATAAAATTATAACATGAAAATCTCTCTCCTTATACATTCACTGCTTCATGAGTGTGTATTCTTTGTGTGCCATCAGAACTGATCAGAGTTAGAAATGCTTGTTTTTATTTGAAGTGTTCAAAAATTTGAATGCAGTCTTGACAAGTTGCTCCCTGATACCCAGTCTCATCACCAGGGAGCATAAATCAGCTTTTTGACAGCCTTCTCCCTGTAATTGTTTGGGATATTTTGTATTTATGGACAGAAAACCATTAGTGTGTAAATAAATTCCCAGAATATGTCTTGGTGGCGTGACACCATACCAGAATTCCAATTAAGGAAGCAAAAATTATATAAAGCACATATTTAAAGTCCCACTGGGTGAGGCTCCACTCTAGGAATGCAATTTCATAAAAATAAGACGGTAGAAACCATGGGTGGAATTTTGTCCTCCCTGGAGTGGGGTAGGCAATGACGAGAAAGTTGATAAACATGCCAAAAGTTAAATAAAAATCAGAATCTTGACACAGAGAAAGAGAGAGAGAGAGGGAAAATCAGATTTTCGTCTTATGGTTAAACAGCAAGGTCAAAATCTCACTAATGATGGTGATTATCCTATTTCCATGTAATTGCACCTTAATTATGTGCAGCTTCCAATTCTCCCATCTTTCTCAAGAAACAAGATGGCACCACTTGTGACACAAAGGTCTGAGCTGTTATCTAGTGGTAGCAGCTCTCTGCTTCCTTCTCCAAGCCTTCATCCAACTTTGTCTTTGCCACAAGGTCCCTGCACGCTCCATGGGGACCAGATTCTTCCGTCTTTCAGCCATGCAAGTGAGCATCGGTAAATCACCAGTCTTATCATCATACCTATTCTTGGACAAACTCTCACACCACTTAAGCCCCTCATTACATCACTTTAGAGCTCCAGGGCATTTATGATTTGCATGCTTCTGTGAGGCTGCTTTTCACAACAGGTTTTAGCCAATTCGATTCACTCCAGATGATATCAATAAATGGCTGGAGACACCGGATATTGCAAAGGTTATGGGTCCTGACAATATCCTGGCAACCGCTCTGGAGACTCGTGCTCTGGAATTTGCTGCTCCCTGAGCCAACCTCTTTCACAGCAGTCACAATGCTGGCATCTAGGGAAGTTGTCCAAGTATGTCCTGGACACACAAAGCAGCACAAATCTACCTCAGCCAATTACTACCCTATCAGTCTACTCTTGATTATCAGTAAAGTGACGGAAGGTGACATCAACAGTATTATCAAGCAGCATCTGCTCAGCAATAGGCTCTGTACTGATGCTTAGTTTGAGTTCTGCCAGGGCTCATTACAGGCTTGGTTCAAACATGGACAAAACAGCTGAATTCCAGAGGTGAGGTGACAGTGACAACCCTTAACATTAAGGCCACATTTGATCGAATGTAGCATCAAGGAGCCCTAACAAAACTGAAATCAATAGTTATCGGGGGAAAATTCTCTGCTGGTCGGAGTTATACCTGACACAAAGCAAGATAGCTGTGGTTATCTGAGATCAGCCATCTTAGCTCCATGACTTCTCTCCAGGAGTTCCTCACGGTAGTGTCCTAGACCCAATCATTTTCAGTTGCTTCATCAATGACATTCCCACCATCATAAAGGTCAGAAGTGGGGATGTTTGCCACAGATCGCGCAATATTCAGTACCATTTGCAACTCTTCAGATACGGAAGCGGTCCACGTTCAAATATAAGATCTGGACAATATCGAGGCTTGGGCTGACAGGTGGCAGTAACATGCGTACCACACAAATGGCAGACAATGACCATTCCAATAAGAGAAAATCTAACCAGTGCCCCTTGACATGCAATGGTGCTACTGTCACTGAATCCCCCACTATTAACATCCTGGGGGAGTGTTACTATTGACCAGAAACTCAAATGAACTTGCCGTAGATATACAGTGGCTACAAAAATAGGTCGGAAGCTAGGAATACTGCAGTGAGTGACTCACCTTCTGACTCCCCAAAGCCTATCACTATGAGGTGAGTGAGAGCCCTTGAGTGGAAATGAAGCGTGCAATTGTGAGTGTTACAGTCCCTGAGCCTTGGTGAGATAGGTGTGCTGTGGCAGAGTTAGAGTGAGTGGTGGCCCTGTGATTGTAAGAGAAGATGGTGGCATTTATCTATGTGGAGCACCTCCAAGCACCTGCCAGTGAACAAGAGGGTTAGAAAATTGTTTGTGTAACTTTCACCTTAATTTGTATTTCTTTTCTCTCTAATTCTGATCACCTGATGCCACTATTACTTATCTAAAACTCTGGTTAGAAACAGCTACTTTTAGGAGGATGGATTGATGCCCTGATTGCACAATGTGCAGATCCACTGGTTTTCCAAAAACAAATGCATCACCATGCTCCATGCCCAGTGTCATTTGTGCCTTTTTCATGGAAGGCTTACTCAACAATAAGGTTATCTCATGAAAGATCAGCAATGACAAATTAGCTTATTCCATCTGTTTTGCAGTAAATTACCACTCTTTTTAACAACCTCAATGTGTTGTCATCATCAAACATAAAAACAAGAAGTACTCTTTAATCTTGCATAGATCCTCATGACCTGTGAATCTAGGTAACATTTTAACCAGCCTCTGACAAATGCTGTCAAGGTGGAACCACTTACTGAGTATAGCACAATTGAAAGAGTACACAAATAACACATTATGATTGGGATTAAAACTCCTGACTAGATCAGTTCCTTTTAAATGATCATTTTTATGTTCTTCAGCATCAGAATTTAGGTACAAGACCTGGCCAATAATCAATATTTGGTTAATGGTCCTGACATGGTGTGATGTTGGGACCCAGATTTAAAGGGTCCTGAAAATTTTGCCCTTGAGTATGGAATCTAATTGGGAAGAAACCAGATGGAAATCTTTGAAATTAAAAAATAGGGCGTGACTCATTCAAAATAGATCAAAAATAGTTAAAGCTGATGTCAGGCAAAGATAAGGGTAGAGACAAATGAAGTAAGAAAAAGCAAGGGAGGCAAATTAAACAATTAAAAAAACATACAAAAAGTGAAGATAAATTAGAGCGGTGGATATAAATTAAAAAGGAACTGAATTCCTCTTTCACAGCTTATGATGGCCGATTCAACAGCAGTAAAGGCAATGGATGACCTGAGAACAGATCATTCCCTTAGAACTAACTCTGAAAATGTACCACGTGGCAAGCTTGAAATTTGTGGAAGGATAAATCCTCCAATTAATCTGACAAAGAAATAATGCTCAAAAGTCTCAAGTGCTACCTGGTAGTTGAACAGGTTATTTATATTTATGCACAATAATGTTGGACATAAAGGAAAGTAGATGGAGAATTATTACTTGGACAAGTGCAAAAAATAGTCAACTTTCAGGCTCTTAAATGGATTGAGGCAAGGAAGATCATAAGAAATAGAAACAGGAATAGGCCAATCTGATGCACCATTTGATAGGATCGTGCCTGATCTGACATTCGCTTTTCCGCATTTTCCCTGTATCTCTCGATTTTCTTACAGATCAAGAATCTATCTCAGCCTTAAGTATACACAGGTACTCTGACTCCACAATTCTCTATGGCAAGGAGTTCCAAAGATTGACAAAGTTCAGAGAGGAAATGCCTCCTCATCCTAGTCGTAAATTGGCACCTCTTTATTCTGAGACCATAGCCTCTGGTCCTAGACTCTCCCATGAGAGGAAACAACCTTTCAGCATTTACCCTTATGAACCCTGTATATGTCAATGAAATCGCCTCTCATGAGTAGAGTCCCAAACTGTTCAACCTTTCCTATTAAGACAATCCCTCTATACTGGAAATCATCCTCGCGAACCTTCTCTGAAGTGCCTCCACTGAAATAAAATCATTTCTTAAGGGGACAAAAAATACTCACAATACTCCAGATGTGGTCTCACCAGCACCTTTTACAGTTGCAGTAAGATCTCTCTATTCTTATACTCCAAACCCCTTGAAGTGAGGGCTAACATTTCATTAGCCTTCTCGATTACCTGCTGCACCTGTGTGCTAGCTTGTAAACATTCTTATGTTCGTAAATGTACACTTTTTCATAAGAAATGTTTTGCAGATACTGCTTTGAATGATAAATATCATTGATGTTCAACTAACACAGTAATTATTAATATACAATGACAACTTTTTGAAGTATGAAGATTATTGTATCCTGAGTGTAATAAAAATGGAGACTGAAATTCTGAGATTGAGAAACCACTGTGCAGAACACCCACTTCCAGCTGTCCAAATAAAATGATCTCACGCTATTGTGGAGTGGACTTGTATATTGTTTTTACAGCTGTCTTGCAACAACACTGGAATTACATCACAAAGGATTTTCTAGCAATAGACCTATTGCCTACTGCACAAATGACATTTGTTTTTGGTTTTTGTGATAGTCTGTGATTTATTGAAAATCTGAGTTTGATTACTCGAAAGGATACAGTCTGAATTACAATTATATATATTTTAATTTGTATAAATATCAATGTATTAAGTGGTGGTAATCAGGCTGATCTCCTACTGACCGTGGTCACACTGCTGCATCTGCGAAAGAATTTGGGAAGGAGTGTGAGAATACTTCAATAAGGAACTGAGTTCCTCTTTCACAGCTTTTGACGGCTGATTCAACAGTGGTATAGGTAATGAATGACCCGAGAACTGCTCATTCCTTTAGAACTACCTCTGAAAATGTATCACATGGCAACCTTGAAATTTGTGGAAGGATAAATCCTCCAATTAATCTGACAAAGAAATAACATCCAGAAGTCTCAAATGCTATTGGTGGTTGAGCAGGTTATTTTTATTTATGCACAATAATGTTGAATATACAGGAAATCAGGTGGAGAATTAGAAAAAATAGTTAATTCTCAGGCTCTTAAATGGGTCTTATATTTAATGAAAGGCCAGAAAGACAGTATGATAGAAGACTTTTAGACCAATTAGTATGATTTCCCAGATCTCTGGAAGAAATTAACGCAGAATATGTTTAAAATTCCTTTCAGTGGTAAGTACCACTTGACAGTCTGTCAAACCAACAGCTGGATTCCCAGCTAAGCCTGACGTTGCAGGCTGGGAGCACTGTTGGTGTTGAAGCAAAATAGACATTAGTTTGGAATGAAGGCAGGGCATATATTGTCAATCCACAACTTGGTCCAATCATTGGCAGGTAAACTTGTTATTACCTTTGAAAACACTCCTAATCCCACATCAGAAGCAAACAGCAAGGGCCCTAACAGCGATCCCAATCCAGTCTCAAAAATACCCCTTGACCATCAGCCTCGTCTTCCTGTCACTCAGCCAATTCTCGATCTAATTAACCAAATTTCCCTGGATCCCAGGGCTCTTACCTTTGCTATCAATCTTCCATGCAGGACTTTAACAAAAGCCTTACTGAAATTTACATAGACTACATCAAAAGCATTGTCCTCATCTACACATCTGGTCACCTCCTCAAAATATTTAATCAAGTTGGTCCAATATGACCTCCTCTTAACAAAATCATTCTGATTGTTCTTGATTAACCCCTGCCTCTTCAAATGCAGATTAATTCTGTTCCTCAGAATTACTTACAACAGTTTGTAAGTAAACCACTTAGGTTTGACTCATTGGTCTGTAGATTCCTGGTCTATCCCTTCCTCTTTCCCTGCTTCTTGAACAACATTACCACATTGGCTGTCCTCCAGTCCCCTGGCACCTCTCTTGGGGAAAGAGAGAAATTGAAAATTATTGGAAGCACCCCTGCTATTTCCTCCCTTGTCTCACTCAACAGCCGGGATCCATTTCATTCTATCATGGAGATTAATCTACTTTTACACCTGCCAGACCACTCAGAACTTATTCTGTCTACGCTAATTTCTTCAATTATAATCACAAGTCTTCTCCCAGAATTCTTTACCCACATTGTTTCTCTCACTGGTAGACATCAACATAGACCATTTAGTTACAACCCTGGCTATGCCCTCCGGCCGCATGCACATTTTATACTGTTTTCCTTAATAGGCCCTATTTTTTCCTTAGTTATCCTTTTGTTCTTAAACGTACTTGTAAATTAGCTTAGGATTTTCCTTCCCATTGTCAGCCACTAACCTTCCCCAATAATAGCTATTCACCATCCTAGCCAGATCGTTATCCACTCCTATGTCTGTCCAACTGTTCTTCGCTCTCTTTGAGCTTTATCCAAACCTATCGTTTGCTGCTTAGCACCCCCCTCCCCCACCCTATCTTCTGCATATAAACCAATATTTTCCTAGCTAACATCAGTTCTGAGGAAGGTCCCTCAACTCAAAATGTTAACTGATTTTTCTCCACAGATGCTGCCAATCCTGCTGAGCTTTTCCATCAATTTGTTTTTCTTTAGCATTTTCTGTTATTTGACTTGTCATTATTCTTTCATGCTCCCTTTTGGCTCTCCTAATTTCCTTTCTGAGTTCTCCCTTACGTATTCTATATTCCTGTAGGGATTCTACTGTTTTGAATCCTCGGCATCTGTCATAAGCCTTCCTTTTTCTTTTTATCCAATCCTGTGTATCCCTCAATATCTAGGATTCACTGGGTTTGTTAGTCCCACTCTTTATCATTACTACAATATGTTGGCCTTGTACTCTCTCCATTTCCTTCTTGAATGCATCCACTGTCATAGAGTCATATAGTACAGGAACAGCCTTTGGTCCAAGCCGACCAGGCTTCTCAAACTAAACTGGGTCCCTTTTGCCTGCATTTGGCCCATATCCCTTTAAACCTTTCCTATTCATGTACCTGTCCAATTGTCTTTTGCTCTGACAGATCTACCTAAAAGTATCTGCTCCCAATCCACTCTGGACAAATCATATCCGACCTTATTACAGCCTGTCTACTTTGACTTAAGAATCTTGACTTCAGGCCCTTCCTTGTCTTTTTCCTGAACAACTTTGAAACTAACAGTTATGATTACTATCTGTAACATGATCCCCCACTGGCACCTCAATCACTTGCCCGTCTTCATTACCTAAAATTAAGTCTAGAACCAATCCTTCTCTTGTAGAGCCTTCTATGTACTGGCTTAAAAAGCTCTCCTCAATGCATTTTAAAATTCCGTTTCCTCTAAACCTTTCACACTATGAATACTCCAATTAATGTTAGGGAAGTTGAAACTTCCCACTATCACTACCCTATCTCTTTAACAGTTCCCTATTAGGGGGCACATCACCCCACCTTGTGAAACTTCTTCAGTCATTACTTAGCTCTGGCCCTCGGTCACTCTGCAATTGCGGTGCTCTGGTCGGTGCCATATCAGCAGTAGTAACTGCCTCGTCAGTGGTGCTGCTAAGTGAAAGAATTGCTGTTCTCTCATTTACCAACAGCTCTCAGGAGGTAGGATTTTCCAAGTTCAGGGTCCTGATCCTAAGGAAGATCACCACTAGCCTTATAAATGCTGATTGGCTCATAATTCAGCAAGCTTTCCTCAAAGAAGGTAAAGTGGGTCTTTTGCCTGCTCTTTAGTTAGTTTCCAAGACACCTGTCACCTCCATAAAAGGCCCTCTAAATTTAAGTTCTGAGGTGATTATAGTTTCAGCTAAGATATTATATCAGCACACTGGACAATCCTTTTATACGTTGTACATTATGAAGAGTAAAGAGTGTTATGAGTTGCTATTTCAGTTTAAGGAAAAGCTAGCTGGGGTCTTGTGGCACAGTGGTAGTGTCCCTACCTCTGAGCCAGGAGGCCTGGGTTCACGTCCCAACTGCTCCAGAAGTGTGTCATAGCATGTCTGAACAGGTTGATTGGAAAATATTTAAATGGACACGCTGCTTGATGTAATCCACCAGCCTTTGGAATGCACAACCTACATACTTAGTATCACACAGGCACTGAAATTCACATACCATATTCTTCATTTGTATCATGGGCAGAACAGCTTTTTAGCCTGATGGCAGCATCCTAATAATGGAGGATACCACCTATTTGCTAACACCTAGCTCAAACAGTATCTCAAAAATTTGAACAATCATTGAAGCCAGTTGTCTCATGCTGCTACTATTGCAAATTATTTTGATAAGTGAAAAGCTTCCACAAAATGTGACTTTTTCCAGTAACACTCAAGGACAGTAGCGCCAGATGACTAAAAAGAAAATGATATGTTGAAATGTTTGGAGTATCTTTCTGGTCTTCCTGCTACAGGAAAGATGTTGTGAAACGTGAAAGGGTTCAGAAAAGATTTACAAGGATGTTGCCAGGGTTGGAGGGTTTGAGCTATAGGGAGAGGCTGAACAGGCTAGGGCTATTTTCCCTGGAGTGTTGGAAGCTGAAGGGTGATTTTATAGAAGTTTATAAAATCATGAGGGGCATTGATAGGGTGAATAGCCAAGGTTTTACTCCAGCATAGAGGAGTTCAAAACTAGAGGGAATAGGTTTAAGGTGAGAGGGGAAAGATTTAAAAGGGACCCAAGGGGCAAATTTTTCATGCAAAGGGTGATGTGTGCATGGAATGAGCTGCCAGAGGAAGTGGTGGAGGCTGATACAACACTTAAAAGGCATCTGGATGGGTATATGAATAGGAAGGGTTTAGATGGATATGGGCCAAATGTTGGTAAATGGGACTAGATTAATTTACGATATCTGGTTGGTGTAGAAGAGTTAGACCAAAGGGTCTGTTTCCATGCTGTATATCTCTATGACTCTATCAAGATGAGCTTCTGCCAACTGTTTCACTTATCCGGGTTAAAAAAAAAATCATTTATTCATTGAGCTAGTCATTTGCGGTTTGATCTGGTAGTTTTGATTCTTTTCTAAAAAATAATCTTACATGCTTTCAGGGTGAAAGGCTCAAACATGTGTAACTCGGTGGTGATTGTCATATCCCTGGTAATACAGAAACCAAAAACAAAACATAATGTGTATATAAATAGAGATATAGTTAGTGTCCCATAACAATGTATTTACTAAAATTCTTCAGGTTGTGCTTAATTCTATTTCTTTGTAGAAAAACATGAGCTTGTTTGGGTAGTGTAGTCAAGAGCAGAAAGCATATATTATAGTTGGAAGCAAATTGATGGAATTAAAAAAAACTATTTAGATGGGCTAAACTAACAGTACATAAGTCACAAAACCATTGCCTTCCAATACATTCAATATTTTTTTATTTACCTATTTTTCTAATCAACCTGTTCGGAGATGTTATGATGCATTTCTAGAGCAGGTGGGACTTGAACCTGGTCCAGGGGTAGTGGCACTACCAATGCACCATAAGAGGGTCCCACCCAGTACATTCACATTTAGAACTTAATTCAAGCCAACTGTTCTCAAAAGGTTCTAATTAACTTAATGAGATATGCAAGTAGAAAAAAAGAACAGCATGATAAAAGTGAACAGCATGCCTGTCTCAGATGGTTTCAGCTGTCTGGAAGAACAGCCCTGCCTGCAAACAGGATGCAAAAAAAATGTAATTCATCAACTTATTTTAATAAGAATGGCAAAAGGCCTTGAGAAAGCCTTCCAAGGCTATCTGAAAATTATTTACCTTCTTGCCTTAATATCTGCATATATCACAGGAAATTGTGGAAAAGTTTGCAAATAAAAAATCCTGGCAAAGTCATTCTATAAAATGGTATGCCATGTGATTGCCATAGCAAATATAGATCTCAAGTTGGTCACGAGGGAACGTGATGACAAAAAAAGAAAAGAGGGATAAATAAATGTAATATGGGTCTGCTCATCATTTTATCTGAAGAGAGTACTCATGGGTTAGGGAATATTTAAAAGGTAAGAAAGATAATTAACAAAAATAAACAATTGCTGTTTCTTTCCTGAGAAATTAAAGTTGGGAAACAATTGATTTGCCAAATGTTTTCTTCATGATTTCGGTGAATGGCTAAGCAAGCTAGAGGGGCTGAATGGCCCACACCTTTCCTATGATAGATCTGTGTTGTTGTGGAGTTAAGTCATAGATCAGTAACTATTAAATGGTACAGAAGGCTCAAAGGGTTAAATGCCGTAAATTTGAAGATCTTAGGTTCTTATATTCTGCAATCCAGTAGTGCTGGCGTTCTGTGTGCCTTTGCCCGGGCTAGTGTTCCAACACAGCACCACATCAGTGGCTGTAGCATAAGTGGTGAAATCCTGCTGAATTTCAGTGGAGTAAGTTGTAAATATCCTAATATGGCAACCTTTATATAACTGTATGCTGAGAAGGTCTGGTTTTAGACTGCATCATCTTGGCAGTGGCAGGGGCAGAATGGGATAGCTGGCTGACAGGCAACAATAAGGTCACTGATCCAGTTGCAGGGGTGGGAGAAAAGACAGCAGATTCATCCTCCGTGGAGTAATTTTCACTCTGCAGAGGTGATGCCTCAACAATGTGGAGTGCAAAGGAAACTAGGGACAGGCAATAAATGCTGGCCAGCCAGTCCCATGAGTGGATAAAAAAAAATTGTCACCACTTACTTTCCCTGTTTGGCATCAATTCACCATGGACCTCTGTGAAGGGAAGCTTTCTACATTAATGTGCTATGTAAGTTCAAGCTATTGTCTTAACAATAATTAGCACACAAAAGACTCACTGAAGGGCTGAGTAAATGGTGGATTGTTCAAGATTGTGACTGATATTTGTGAACTAAGAGCCTGTAGATGGATAAATCAGGAATTAATTCTATTAGGATATCATAATTTTTAGGTCTATCTATGGATTCTGGGAATTCTGAAAAAAAGAGTCATTGCAATCATTTTATAAAACTAGCCTGGTTAGATCAAGTTCTAAACTAACAAAGTGAATTTATATCTTACCTGAACAATCCAGACATTCATCATCAGTTGCTGTAAATTCTTGGTTAAGAATAGAATTCAAATCTTCCAGAAAATCAACTGATTGCAATGGGGACTTGATAGTTACATGATCTAACATTGAGAAAATAAAAGCAAAACTTAGAACAAAATACATTATATTGACAGACAATGACCTAAATTAGCCAATACCAAAATCAGGTACGTTTCCAGCAGTGAGCAGCGATGATGTGCCAGAATACACAGGTCCAAGAACCTCCTAAATTCATCCTTAGGTCTCATCATCATAATTCTGGAGTGGGCACCAAAGAATACTCTGATACAGTTTACCTCTCAGGCCCTAACCAACCTTGGCTAATTAAGGCATGATAGAAGGAATGGAGTAGGAGGTGGGGAGAGGAAACAGTGATCTGTAGTTTTTTAAGTGGATCAGGAGGATCAATACAGTGAAATGGGCATGTTCTGGAATAACAACATATCGTTGTTGCATTATTACAGTCTATATAATATTTTTCACTCCATTTTGAACTGTGGCATAACATTGATTCGATTAATATTAACATTAATATATAACATTAAATATAATTTAATCACCAGAAAATACATCTACAATATTTCCAACAGGTGAACCAATTCAGCATTCAGAGTCCAGCTTAAAACTGAAAAAAAAAATCCACCTAACTGTTGACACGGGGTTTAAAAAAAACCTACCCAATCTATGGCAACACACTGCTCATTAAAGCTGGCTCATTTTCTGATCTTTATGAGTATGTCTGCTGGTCTGAAAGGGGAATCATTTTGCAAAATTTATAAACTTATCACAAATTCTTTAAGTAGGTTTACAGAACTTTAATGACTTTTCACAAAATGTTTATTTCAATATAGTCAAGCGATTTCTCATAAAACTAATACAGCAAAGTTCTTTTCATGGTGCACTGATTGCTATATTGTTGGATCAAGAGGTCATGAAATAATGAACTAAAACAGAAGTTGCTGGAAAAGCTCAGCAGGTCTGGCAGCATCTGTGAAGAAAAAAATCAGAGTTAACATTTTGGGTCCAGTGACCCTTCCTCAGAACTGATGGTAACTGGGAAAACGTCAGTTTATATGCATAAAATAGGGAGGGGGATGGAGTAGAGAGTAAATGATAGGATAGAGCCCAGAGAGAGAAGAGCAGTTGGATAAACAAAGGATCTGATAATGATCTGGCTAGGACAGTGGATAGTTGTTAATGGGGACAGTTAGTGATTAAATAGGTAGTGCGTAAGATAAAGAACAAAGAAAATTACAGCACAGGAACAGGCTCTTCGGCCCTCCAAGCTTGTGCCGATCCAGATCCTCTATCTACACCTGTTGCCTATTTTCCAAGGATCTGTATCCCTCTGCTCCCTGACCATTCACGTATCTGTCTAGATACATCTTAAATGACGCTATCGTGCCCGCCTCTACCACCTCCCCTGGCAATGCGTTCCAGGCACTCACTACCCTCTGTGTAAAGAACTTTCCGCGCATATCTCCCTTAAACTTTTCCCCTCTCACCTTGAAATCGTGACCACTAGTAATTGAGTCCCCCACTCTGGGAAAAAGCTTCTTGCTATCCACCCTGTCTATGCCTCTCATGATTTTGTAGACCTCAATCAGGTCCCCCCTCAACCTCCGTCTTTCTAATGTAAATAATCCTAATCTACTCAACCTCTCTTCATAGCTAGCGCCCTCCATATCACGCAACATCCTGGTGAACCTCCTCTGCACCTTCTCCAAAGCATCCACATCCTTTTGGTAATGTCGCGACCAGAACTGTTGGCAGTATTCCAAATGCGGTCAAACCAAAGTCCTTTACAACTGTAACCTGACCTGCCAACTCTTGTGCTCAAAACCCCGTCCGGTGAATGAAAGCATGCCGTATGCCTTCTTGACCACTCCATTGACCTGCGTTGCCACCTTCAGGGTACAATGGACCTGAACACCCAGATCTCTCTGTGCATCAATTTTCCCTGGGGCTTTTCCATTTACCGTATAGTTTGATAGTATTAACAAGGTCTGGTTTGTGGCGTAGGGGGCTAGGACATGGGAGAGATTAGGCCCTAAAATTATTGAACTCAATATTGAGTCTGGAGGACTGCAGGATCCCCAAGTGGAAAATGAGGTGTTGTTCTTCCAGCTTGTTTTGAGCTTCGCTTGAACACTGCAGCAAGCCTGAGACAGAGATACTGGCCAAGGAACAGGGTGGTATGTTAAAATGGCAGGCAACAGGTAGCTCAGGGTCTTTTCTGCAAGCAGAATGTAGATGTTCTGCAAAGTGGTCACCCAGTCCACGCTTCATTTCCCCATTGTAGAGGAGACCACATTGTGAGCAGCAAATGCAGTAGACTAGATTCTGGGAAGTGCAGGTGAAGTCTTGCTTCACCTGGAAGGTATGTTTAGGCCCTTGGATATTGGGGAGGGAGGAGGTAAATGGGCAGGTCTTGCACCTTCGCTGGTTACAGGGGAAGGTGCCGTAGAGCTGGGGGATGGGTGAAGCAAGACTGGACCAGGGTGTGTTGGAGGAAACGGTCCCTGTGGAAGGTGGACAAGGGAGGGGAGGGGAATATGTGTCTTGTGGTGGCATCTCGCTGGAGGTGGCGGAAATGGCACCTGATGATCTTCTGGATGTGGATGCTGGTGAGATGGTAGGTAAGGACAAGGGGAACCCTGTCACTGTTGTGGGAGGGAAGAGAATGGGTGAGGGCGGAAGTGTGGGAGATGAGTTGGACCCAGTTGAGGGCCTGTCAACAAAGGTGCTGGGGAATCCTTGGATGAGGAAGAAGTTGGACATTTCGAAGACTCCCTTGTCGAAGCTGGTCTCATCTGAACATATGCGACGGAGACGGGTGAACTGAGAGAATGGGATGGAGTCTTTACAGGAAGCTGGGTGTGAGGATGTATAGTCCAGGTAGCTGTGGGAGTCAGTGGGTTTGTAGTGGATATTAGTGGCTAGTCCATCTATGTATGGCTAGAAATGGAAACAGAGGTGTTGAGGAAGGGAATGGAGGAGCCAGAGATGGACCAGGTGAAAATGAGGGCAGTGTGGAAATTGGAAGTGAAATTGATGAACTTTAACATTTCCGGATTAGAGATTGAAGCAGCACCGATGATATCATCAATATATCATAGAAAGAGTTGTGGGTGGGGGCCGGAAAAAGACTAGAACAAGGTATGTTCCACGTACCCCATGAAGAGACAGGCATAACTGGAGCCCATGAGGGCGTCCATGGCCACCCCTCTTACCTGAAGAAAATGAGAGGAGTTAAAAGAGAAGTTGTTTACAGCGAGGACGACTTGACCAAGCGGAGGAGGGTGGCGGTGGGTGAAGACAGTTCAGGTCTTTGCTCCAGGAAGAAGCGCAGAGCCCTAAGATCCTCCTGGTGGGGGATGGACGTGCAAAGGGATTGGACGTTCATGGTAAAAAATGTGGTGGCTGGACCCTGTAAACTGGAAGTTTTGAAACTGAACTAAAACATCAGAGGAATCATGGATGTACGTGGACAGGGATTGGACAAGGAGAGAGAAGACTGAGTCAAGGTAGGAAGAGATGAGTTCTGTAGGGCAGGAGCAGGGTGAGACAATGGGTTTGCCTGGACAGTCCTGTTTGTGGATTTTTGGATGAAATGAGGTCAGTTACTGTAGTAGATACAATGGCTTGAGGCATCATGGTGGGGTTATGGTCCAGGGGAAGACAAGAGGAGGTATCGGAGAGCTGACGCTCAGCCTCTGCAATGTAGAGGTCAGTACGCCAGACTACAACAGCACCACCCTTATTGGCAGGCTTAATAACAAAGTCATGGTTAGATCTAAGCGCACGGAGTGCAGTTAGTTCAGAGGGAGACAGGTTGGATTTGGTGAGGGGGGCAGAGAAATTGAGGTGACTAATATCACGTCGACAATTCTCCACGAACAGATCGAGTGCAGGTAAAAGGCCAAAGGGAGGGGTCCAGGTGGAGGCAGTGTTGGAACTGGGCAAAGGGGTCTGTGGGACAGGGAGAGGACTCTTGCCCAAAGAAATGGACACGGAGGCAAAGACGGCAGAAGAAGAGTTAGATGTCATGTTGTGCCTGAAATTCGTTAAGATGGGAACGCAGAGGAATAAAGCTGAGGCCTTTGCTGAGTACAGAATGTTCAGCATCGGAGAGCGGAAGTTTAGGAGAGACGGTGAATACCTGACAGGAGGTGGCGCTGGGGGAGGGGTTGGAGTAAAGGGAAGGGGAGGAGAGGAAGGTTCCAGAGGGCCACGGGTATCTTTGAGTTGTTGCATCTTGTGGGCAATGATGCCTGCAAGGAAAAGAAAAAGTTTCTTGTTAGCGTGACGAATGAGCCGGAGGATGAAGTGGAACTGTGGAGTGGTGCAGCCCTGAGCCAGTGTGTTGCGATGCTGTTGGAGAGAAAGGTCGAGAGTGTGCATGTGACACTGCATGGCACTAAGTGTGGATCTCAGGATGCGGCAAGAGCAGCTGTCCATGGAACGTTGAATATCACGGAGATATCTGTGACCCTGTGAGGATTCAAAACATGAGGGATGAAACTTCAGTTGGAATCCACGTGGAGTGAGTCTGAGCCGGAGTCAGTCACTGAGGAATGTGATATGGCTGTGGAAATGAGATTTAGCAAATACTTGGTCAAACACCAGGAGTGACAGTGAAATTAATGTCGGTGGACAAGAAGAAAGATGGAATGGAAATCCCGTCGGAGAGAGGGGCAGAACTTCTTCAAGGTGGGCTTGTCTAGAAGAGATCTGGCAGTGAGTTAAATACTGAAATAATAATGTGTTGATTGTCATATTGAGAGTTTTCATGGCAAGTCTGAACATTTGAATTCCATTAGAAAAAATTTTGAAAGTAAGACGTTGATGTCAGTAAAATTAAGCTGACAGGTTGTTCTAAATGTTTACTTTAGGGAAAGAAATCTACCTTCCTAATGCTGTCAACACGACTGTGACGACATTTTGAAATTACTGTTTCACACTGTCAAATCACTGCACTTTGAAGTGAAGGGCAAGCCACTCAGTCGTAGCAATTGACAACAACAAAAAAGGCAAGAGACCAAGAAGACATTATGTCTTTCAGACTACTAGGATACAAAATAAATGCCAGCCTTGCAGCAATGCCCACATCCTGTGGACTGTTATAATAACAGTAAAGTGCATTATCAATACTGAACTTCCAACATCTGATTGTCAGACCTTTATGGAAAGGAAAATATTTTAACAAAGGACAAATACTGTCCTAAAATAGTTGCTGTAATCACCTGACCATGTTTGAGGCAAATCCAGAAAACTCATATGGAATCACTGGCTGAGATTACAATATTACCTGAAGACTGAATCCAGCCAAGTCAATGTCGTGATAGGAACGAGGTTGGTCACATGGATCTCAATGAGTATGAGTTCCCTGACTGGGACTGTTAACCTGGGCCAATCAGGGAGTCCTGGTTGACAGATATAAATAGGAGTCTCAGGGATTCTCCTTACTCTAGGGACTAGCTCTGCTAGCTGGTCAGAGTCCCTGTATGATGCACATGTAAATAAAAGGTGAATTGGTGATGGGATATCAGCCTCCATGGAGTTATTTCACTCAATTCAGTCAATGTCATGAAATTTTCATACCTTCAACTCACAGATGCAAGATAAATTCACATACTGAGAGATGAAAGATTACTTGCAGAGTATTCAGTCTGGAAGGACAAGGAACAGTCTCACAAATATATAACTTGACCTATATTAACAACTGCTTTGAGCAGCAAGGCAGAAACAAAGAAATATGAACTGATAAACAGCGAGGACACTGCAAGCTCTCTCACCCTGTCTCCTCAACTTTGAAGTTAGTGACCAGTGAAAAAAACAACTTTGGACAATGGCCAATCACCAAGATCTTAACATCTACAAACTTTGCCACTGTTGCAGAATTTGAGTCAACAATTAAACAACTACTTCAGGTTTAAATTCTATGCCTGAGAGACGCTAAGGTCTTTCTTTAAACAAAACTGTGTTGTCTGCTCTTCCAGTCTGCACCAGACCAATTCTCATTTTAAAACTTATCACCTGTGCTTGTGTTGATGTTTAAAGTCACATCGTTTTTTTTCAGCATTAGTAGGTAATCAAATCATAGGGTCAGAGGCACAGAGTCATTGGGTTTTACAGTATAGAAAGAGGTCTTTTGGTCCATTATTTCCATGCTGGTCATCAAGCATCTATCCACTTTAATCCCATTTCTCAACACAAGGCCGTAGTCTTATACATTATGGCATTCCAAATGCTATCTGAATACTACTTAAATGCTGTGAGGCTTCCAGCCTCGACTGTCTCTGCTTCTACTTTTAACCAATGAGTTCCAGATATCTTCCACCCTGTGGGTGAAAAACGTCTTCCTCAAATTCGTTCTAAATCTCCTGCCCTTAACTCTAATCTGTGTCGCCTGGCCAATGACCCCTTGACTAAGGGGAAAAGTTTCTTCGTATCTACCCTATCAATTCCCCTTGTCAAAGACTGGACCAGACCCCCTCAAAATATTTTAAGAAGGTAGCCTAGACCCTAACATTGTCTGATTTTAAAGTCAAATGTAAAATGGTGCATTCCAGATACCATGTGACTGGTCAAACTACTCGATGTTAAGCAAAACACAATTTATTTAAACACAGAGAAATTTAGAATAACTTAACTCTGTTGTTTGCATTTGACAAGGTGCCACACAAAAGCCGCTGCAAAGGATAAAGGTACATGGTGTTACGGGTCATGAATTAGCATGGATAGAGGATTGGTTAACTAACAGAAAGCAAAGAATGGGGATAAATGGGTGTTTTTCTAGTTGGCGATCAGCAGCTAGTGGTGTCCCTCAGGGATCAATGTTGGGACCGCAATTGTTTACAATTTACATAGATGACTACGCTGGGAACCCAGCGTAGTGTGTCAAAGTTCACAGATGACACTAAGATGAGTGGTAGAGCAAAATGTACACAGAACACAGGAAGTCTGCAGAGGGGCTTTGATAGGTTAAGTGAGTGGGCACGTGTCTGGCAGATGGAGTACAGTGTTGGGAAATGTGAGGTCATCCATTTTGATAGGATTAACAGCAAAATGGACAACTACTTAAATGGTGAAAAATTGCAGTACGCTGCTGTGAAGAGGGACCTAGGTGGCCTTGTGCATGAATCACAAAAAGTTGTTTTGAGGTGCAGCAGGTAATTAAGAAAGCAAATGGTATATTGTCCTTCATTGCTAGAGGGATGGAGTTTAAAAACAGGGAGGTTATGCTGCAGCTGTATAGGGCGCTGATGAGGCCACACCAAGAGTACTGTGTACTGTTTTGGTCTCCTTATTTGAGAAAGGATGTAGTGGCACTGGAGGAGGTGCAGAGGAGGTTCACTAAGTTAATTCCAGAATTGAGAGGGTTGGTGTATGAGGAGAGATTGAGTAGATTGGGACTATACTCATTGGAATTTATAAGAATGAGGGTGGATCTTTCAGAAATGTATAAAATTATGAAGGGAATAGATAAGATAGAAGCAGGGATGTTGTTTCCACTGGTGGATAAAACCAGAACTAGGGGGCATAGCCTCAAAATAAGGGGGAGCAGATTTAAAATTGAGTTGAGGAGGAACTTCTTCACCCAAAGGGTTGTGAATCTGTGGAATTCCCCGCTCAGTGAAGCAGTTGTGTCTGCCCGGTGAATGCTTGTAAGGTGACAATAGATGGATTTTTGTAGAATAAAGGAATTAAGGGTTGTGGTGAGCGGGTGGGTAAGTGGAGCTGAGCCCACTAAAAGATCGGTCATGATCTCATTGAATGGCGGAACAGGCCTGATGGACCAGAAGGCCTACTCCTGCTGCTTATTGGAAAACTTAACAGAGCAATAGATTTGGTAACTGTTACTAATTAATTGTTCTAATATAGTAACATCCCATAAACACACCCTTTGGCAAAAAGGCAAGTTCAGAAATATTATTTTCTCACATGCAACGCAGCAGCAGACAGAGAGAGAAAGAAAAAAAAATCAAGCAAAAACTCACACAGAGTAGCAGCTAGGAGACCTCTATTGAAACTTTCAACCCTGTTGAGGCTCCAACAACAACTGCTGCTGAATTTCAAAAAACTGAAAACTAGAAATCCTGGTCTGTGAGAGCTGGCTGCACCCATCCAGGCTGCTTCTATTGTTCCAACTTAAAAAAAAATGCCTCACAAGCTGTTTACTTTACTGTCATTCCAACGAAACAGATCACCACCTCTGTCTTAAAACCACTCTTTAAAAAAGGACAAAATAACCTCTTAAAGCCACAGCAATGTCACACTCTCACCATTTTGTACACATCAGTCAGGTCCCTCTCAGCCTTCTTTGCTCTTTCCTTTCTTTCACTCAAGAAAATCTGATTTACTTCCTTCATTTTGATCTAGTTAATTAGGTTTTAATCAAAGTGTAATTGCTGATTTTGGGAGTGATGGTGACATAATGCTAATGTCTTTAGACTAGCAATCCAGAGACCCCAGATATGCTTTGGGGACATGGGTTTAAATCCCATCACGACTGGTGAAATTTGAATTCAATTAAATTGAAAAGCTAGACTTAGTAATACTGATCATTAAATTCTTATTGATTCAAGAATGGAGTTGGGTAAGATAGACTGCAACAAAAAATTGGCAACAAAAACTAACTGAGCAATATGCTACCTTCAAGGAGAAGATGGTTTGGGTATGGTCAAGGTATTTTTTCTCAAAAGTGAAAGATAGAACAAACAAATCCAATGTTTCCTGGATTAGAAAGAAGATAGAAATTAAAATTAAGAAGAAAAATTGTGCTTATGACACATGTCAATTGAGGACTAACACGAATACAGAAGGATCAGAGAGGAGGTGGAAACTCATATTAGAGAAGTAAAGAGGAATTACGAGAAAAGATTAGCAGCCCACATAAAGAAAAATCCTAGGATTTTCTAAATGCATATAAATAGGATAAAAAAAAGGTAAAAAGAAGTAGGAATCAAAAAAGGTTTTACACATGGAGGCATGGTTGGGGTGAATTATGAACTTTGCATCTGTGCTTACTGAACAGGTGGATGCTATGCAAGCCATGATGACAGAGCAGAAACGTCTGTCACTAAAAGAGTTCAAAATTGATAAGGAAGAAGTATTAAAGAGACTGTTATTGACGAGGCACTGGGACAGATGAACAACATCCAAGGATATTCGAGGAAATAAGAATGGAAACGGCAAGAGGACTGGCCTTAACCTTTCAGTTCTCACTAGACTCATTCGCTAGAAGATTGGAAAATTACAAACATTATGTCCTTATTCAAAAAAATTGTAAGGATAAGCTCAGCAATCACAATCACCTGGTTGTAACCAAACAAATAAAATGTAAAGTCTGTTTCTTTCTAACAACTATATCTTCTGTGGATCAGAAGACAATCATGATAACTATTCTCATTATAACCTATAGTGCACGTAGTGTGATTTCAATATTTCACATGCTTCTATTATAGGTACAACAATTATGTTATTGTTGTGGAAAATGAATGACCTGTGAAATTATATTGAACTAACCTTGATGTTTTGCTTTTATCCATCCGAGAAGGTAGTTGCTAGTTTGTTGCAGTAGGACATTATTGTCACCTTCATATGTACAGTTAGGATCATTGTCATTTCTAACGTCCCCGAGACGATTCACTGTAATACAAATTATATTTGAAAATGAATAATATTTCTAGTGGCTTTAATAGCTCATAACGTGGTTGTTCTCAGTCTTGTACAAGTTAAAATGAGAAAAAATAAGTCTGACCTGAAGCCAGTTCTTTGGTAATTTCTTTAATTTTTGAGTACAACTAAAAAATATGAACAACACAAGTAGGGAAATTGGAAAATACGGACTGATGACAAGTTTAAAACAAAAAGTGTTTCGAACATAGCCAAGTACAGCACTTTTGGCATTATATTGGTCCAGAACATTTTTGTTTTGTTTAAATCATAGTGTCAATTTGCAAAGAACACTTCATAAAGGGCAGAATTATTGACTACAGTGCTGCATTCAATGAAAATGTCATTTATAAAATTTTGAAGCTCTTTAGATACCATAAGACAAAGCCTACATTGATGTGTAAGGTAAAGGATACAAAAATATTCTTGACGTTGAAAGAAGAGGTGCAACAAGACTTGGGTGTTCTTTGCACTGAGATCAAAACAGTTTTCCAAAGTAGCTTGTATACAAAAGAAAATGTGACTGATTGAGATCCTGAGGGAATGATTTTATACCATTTTGGCTAGTTTTATACTCTTGCTCCCTCATTTTTAAAATTTTATCATGTACAGTTCAGAATCAATGGGAAAATTTTGCCAGTTTTTGGGCCTTGGAAGATTTATACTACCTTTTGAAAGCAGTCACCTACTTCATTCCCCATTAATTTTCCCAATTCATTAACCAACCCCTCCCAATCTCTGTTATAATTTCTTTGATCTTTAGAGAACTCCTTTAAAAAGTTTAATCTAAAAAAAAACTTTGTCGATTCATCCTCATCACACGTAGCAAAAGAGATATACTGCTCTACTGTGATCAAATATTTTCAATTTTTTCTCTTCTGTCTTGTTTGATTATATCTTTTGTTATACTTTTAAAATTAGTTACTGGGAATTATTGGTGGAATTATCATTCTTTCACGAAGTCAATCCCACTTACTCCAGGTTTCGATTTAATTATATGGAGGGTACACATTTTATCCACCTTTTTCTTTGGGACATGCACAGGAAGGTTTTCAATCTTCTCCAAGTGGTCCAGAGTTTAGTTTGTCTTTCTTATCACATATATAGTTTGGTACCACTGGACATATTACTTCATTTTACTCTCATGTAACTCTTTAACTATTTTAAAGTCACATTCTTTATGGTTTTCTTTCCTCTTTCGCTTGAGAACAAACTGATAAGAGCATAAGAACATAAGAACTAGGAGCAGGATTAGGCCATCCGGTCCCTCGAGCCTGCCCCGCCATTTAATAAGATTATGGCTGATCTTTTTGAGACTCAGCTCCACTTACCCGCCCATTCACCATAACCCTTAATTCCTTCACTGCTCAAAAATTTATCTAGCCTTGCCTTAAAAACATTCAGTGAGGTAGCTTCAACCGCTTCACTGGACAGGGAATTCCACAGATTCGCAACCCTTTGGGTGAAGAAGTTCCTCCTGACCTCAGTCCTACATCTGCTTCCCTTTATTTTGAGGCTATGCCCTCTCGTCCTAGTTTCACCTGCTAGAGGAAACAACCTCCCTGTCTCCACTTTAACTATTCCCTTCATAATCTTATATGTCTCTATAAGATCTCCCCTCATTCTTCTGAATTCCAATGAGTATAATCCCAGTCTACTCAGTCTCTCCTCATAATCCAACCCTCTCAACTCTGGAATCAACCGAGTGAATTTTCTCTGCACCCCCTCCAGTGTTAGTATATCTCTTCTCAAGTAAGGAGACCAAAACTGCACACAGTACTCCAGGTGTGGCCTCACCAGGACCCTATACAGCTGCAGCATAGCCTCCCTGTTTTTAAACTCCATCCCTCTAGCAATGGCAGACAAAATTCCATTTGCCTTTTTAATTACCTGCTGTACCTGCAATCCTACTTTTAACGATCCATGCACAAGGACACCCAAGTCCCTCTGCACAGCAGCGTGCTGCAATTTTTTACCATTTAAAACAGTCCATTTTGCTGTTATTCCTACCAAAATGGATGACCTCACACTTATCAACATTGTACTCCATCTGCCAGATCTTTGCCCACTCACTTAGACTATCTATATCCCTCTGCAGACTTTCAGTGTCTTCTGCACACTTTGCTCTACCACTCACCTTAGTATCATCTGCAAATTTTGACACACCACACGTAGTCCCCAACTCCAAATCATCTATGTAAATTGTAAACAATTGCGGTCCCAACACTGATCCCTGAGCACACCACTAGACACTGACCGCCAACCAGAAAAACACCCATTTACCCCTACTCTTTGCTTTCTACTGGTCAACCAATCCTCTATCCATGCCAATACGTTAGCTGTAATATCGTGCAACTTTATCTTATGTAGCAGCCTTTGCTGTGGCACCTTGTCAAACGCCTTCTGGAAATCCAGATACACCACATCCACAGGTTCCCCATTGTCCACCATGCAAGTAATGTCCTCAAAGAATTCCACCAAATTAGTTAAACATGACCTACCCTTCATGAACCCATGCTGGGTGTTCCCAATGGGACAATTTATTTCCAGATGTCTTGCTATTTCTTCCTTAATGATAGGTTCAAGCATTTTCCCCACTACCGAAGTTAAGCTAACTGGCCTATAGTTACCTGCTTTTTGTCTACTTCCTTTTTTAAACAGTGGCATCACATTGGCTGTTTTCCAATCTGCAGGAACCACCCCGAAGTCCAGTGAATTTTAGTAAATAATTACTAGTGCATTTGCTGTTTCCCCAGTCACCTCTTTTAGTACCCTGGGACGCATTTCATCAGGGCCAGGAGACTTGTCTACCTTTAGCCCCATTAGCTTGCCCAGCACTGCCTCCTTAGTGATAATGACAGTTTCTAGGTCCTCACCTGCTATAATCTTCTTGCCATTAGTTTTCAGCATGTTATTTGTGTCTTCCACTGTGAAGACCGACACAAAATAACTGTTTAATGTCTTGGCTATTTCCTCATTCCCAGTTATTAACCTGGCCTTCTCATCCTCTAAAGGACCAATGTTTACCTTCACCACTCTTTTAAGATTTACACATCTATAGAAACTTTTGCTGCCTGTTTTTATATTCTGAGCTAGTTTACTCTCATAATCTATCTTACTTTTCTTTATAACTTTTTTTGTGGCTTTCTGTTGGCCTTTAAAGATTTCCCAGTCTACTAGTTTCCTACTACTCTTTGCTTTTTTGTATGTTTTTTTTTCAATCTGATACTTCCCTTTATTTCCTTAGACATCCATGGCTGGCTCTCTCTTTTCCTACAGTTCTTCCTTATCACTGGAATATACTTCTGCTCAGCACTGTGAAAAATCATTTTGAAAGTCCTCCACTGTTCCTCAATTGACCCACCATAAAGTTTTTGCTCCCATTCTACCTTAGCTAACTCCTCCCTCATTTCTTCATAGTCTCCTTTGTTTAAGCACAGGACATAGGTACTGGATTTAACCTTCTCATGCTCCATCTGTATTTTAAACTCGAACATACTGTGATCGCTCCTTCCGAGAGGATCCCTAACTGTGATATCATTAATTATTCCTGTCTCATTACACAGGACTAGATCTAGGATAGCTTGCTCCCTCGTAGGTTCCATTACATATTGTTCAAGAAGATTATCGCGGATACATTCTATGAACCCCTCCTCAAGGCTGCCATGACCGACCTAGTTTGACCAATTGATGTGTAGATTAAAATCCCCCATGATAATTGCAGTACCATTTTTACATGCATTAGCTATTTCTATGTTTATTGCCCGCCCCAACACGATGTCATTATTTGGTGGCCTATAGACCACACCTATCAGTGGCTTCTTCTCCCTGCTATTCCTAATTTCCACCCAAGGGTAGATGTACTACCCTTACTGCAGCTTTCAAATTATCCTTGTTTTCACCTTTGACTTCTTTCTCTTTCTGTTTATATGCTTCCTCCTTTTCGTCACTTAACTTCTGTTTGTCCAATATTTAACTTTGGAGATGTTGAATCTCTGTGAGAGAGTACACTCTTTTTTGTAAAAACTGAAAGAGCTGCAGATGCTGTAAATCAGGAACAAAAAACAGAAGTTGTTGGAAAAGTTCAGCAGATCTGGCAGCACCTGTGAAGAAAACATCAGAGTTAACATTTCGGGCCTGGTGACCCTTCCTCAGAACCATTCTGAGGAAGGGACACCAGACCCGAAACGTTAACTCTGATTTTTCTTCACAGATTCTGCCAGACCTGCTGAGCTTTTCCAGCAACTTCTGTTTTTGTTACAATCTTCTTTGTTTTGTTTTCTCTTTCTTCACTTAGTTCTTTTAACAACCAGTTGATCATTGGCTTTTACGTTTTTTTCCTCAACTTATTTTCTTAATATGGTATTTATCGTTTTTAAACTGGAGTTGGCATGCCATGAGCCAACTAGTTTTCAGCAAACCAGGTAGTACCTTGTATTCTCTGTTCTTCGATTATCTTCATTTAGAATCATTCAAACTCATGCCTCATTTAAAGGTAATTGGCCTTCTATATAAATAATGTCTGTTTCAAAGATTTTCCCTTTAAGTTGGAGAGTGTCATTTTATTCTTCTTAACGCAAGCCACTCAGACTCCAATTAGATATGGGGGTTACTATCTTTACAAGGCACTTTACTTGTAGTTCTTTTAACTTGTGAATTACAAGAGTACAAAGTGATTCAATCAGACGACTATTTCTGTTAATTTAAATTTAACATTGACACAGGTTTGAAATGGTTATAGGAAAATTCAAATGGTTACAAATATGCTTCTAGATTTAATAGTTTTTGAAAAGAAAATAATTAAAATACAGCAACAATTCAACTCCTCACTGATAACTAGAATCAAAAATGGTAAACTATGTTCCATTATGTCCAACAAGCAAACATCTCCACCAACACCTATGTTATTATACATGTATATATATTAATAATGTATTAATTATGGTCATACAATCAATAGAGATGACTGGCTCCTGTAGTTGTAAATTATTTTCACATTGATCAGGCTCTTGCTCTCATTCTTTAGATCACTCTGTGACAATTAGTGGGATTTTTGGCCTTCAATTGCAGTGCAGGTCTCCAATGTGTTCAATATTATACACCTTCTTAAAAAGGATGGGGCCAATTTATTCATTGTTTTTTATTTGTGATATGGGTACTGTTTGCTAGGCAAATATTACTGCACATCTCTAATTCCTTCGATAAGGTGGTGGTGAGCTGCTGCAGTTCTCGAAACATAGCATCACCTACAGTGCTGAAGAGGAGTGGAGCTCCAGGATGTTGACCAACAGTGAAGGAATGGTGATATAGTTCCAAGTTAAGTGATTGGAGGAGATCTTGCAGATGGTGCTGTTCCCATGCGTTTGCTGCCCTTGTCCTTCTAGATGGTCGAGGTTGCAGGTTTGGAATATGCTGTTGGAGGAGCTACGACAGTGTACCATGTGACATAATGCTAACACTGTGTGTCAGTAGTGAAGCAAGTGCAAATCAAAGGGGGTGGATGGGTGCTAAGCAAGAATGCTGTATGGTTCTTGATGGCGTCAAGCCTCTTAAGTATTGTTGGAGCCATCCTCACGCAGGCAAATGGAGAGTCTTCCATTGCATTCCTGACTTTGTGGATCATTGACAAGCATTTGGAAAATAGGAGGCAAGTCGTAGTCTCTGAAGAAATTGTAATCTCTGACTTGCTTTTGTAGCCACAGTATTTATATGGCTGGTGTATTCAGTTTCTGATCAATGGTAACTCCCAGAACTTTTAAAGAAGGGAATTCAGCAATGGTAATACTATTGAAATTCAAACGGTGATGGTTAGATTCTGTCTGGTTGAAGGTAGTCGTTATCTGACATTTGGGCAGACGAATGCTAGTTGCTACTTATTAGCTCAAGCCTGGATATTATCCAGTTCTTGCTCCGTATGGACACGGACTACTTCAGCCATACTCTCCTTTCTAAGTTCCTTTAAAAAGTAAAATGCCCATATATGTTTTGTGGCTTTTGTTTAATGCATGATTTGTATCTCCCAGAAAGATATCCATCTTTCTTTTGCTTTCTTCAGTAATATTGTCACAAGTAGCCAATTCCCAGGTATAGATGTCTATACTCTGCAGGAAATGCTATGATTCACATTATCTTGAAAGAAGGCTTAGACTTTGTCACTGAACCATGTGGCTTTAGCTGGCATGTTATAATCTTTTGTTGTTTTCCTTCATAATATACAAACATTGCTTTTTTAGTTGAAGTCATTTCATTGCAAAACATGATGGGTAGTATTGTCAGCCATTGTCCTAGCTATTCAAAACTATTACATTCTCTACAAAGTACATTAACTCGGCATTTTGCAAACATGCATATTCTCTAGGCATAGATTCTATGGAAGTATTGGAGAGAAATGGTTTAGATTTTAATAAAACAAGAAATAAAAGAATGTGGCTCAAGAGATAATTTGAAAGATTGATGAAAGAATGTAATGGCTGAAATATAAAAGCCAATAGGACTTGGCTTCAAATCTTAGTCAAGCAAATATTGAAAACACTCCAAAATATAAAGGGACTTCACAAATTGCAGATGCAGATATCCCAGACCTTAATCTTGGAAAATTTTCTAGAAACCATGAATGTGCTCTTCAAAGAGAAATTAAGTCCTTGGCCAATAGCCCTTGTTTATCGAAAGCTGGTAATTAAATGCTTTTGATTTAGCTGTAAGCACAAAGGTAGCAAAGTTCACTTTAGAGTGATGAGGTCTGACAATCATGGTACAATTCCATGAGCTCCAAGAATCATGACATTTTGAGGCAAGAGTAGTCATACTATTTTATGACTTTATGTGCCAATACTCTGAAAATTAGAGGTTGGAGGATATGTGTAAAAATTGTTAATTTCTTGGCTGATTTGTCCATAGCTTTCTGGCAATACCCACAGAAACAAATTTCCATTCACTCTCACAAATAGATCTCTTACAAGATAGCTATTGTCATAAAGCAGAGGTTAATCCCCACCGCCCCCCCCTCCAAGTAACTAAAACCAAAACAACAAAGAGAAGCACCTCACCTTATGATCTGTTAAAAAGGAGCATGAAAAGTGGTGTAACCTGCTTCTCAGCAACTTCTACTGGTTAAATAAAACAAGTCCCTAACACTCACTTTACAATCAACAAGTAACAATTTATTTATCTAACTCTAACAGTGAACAAATTAACGGAACTATTAATAAACCAAATAAACCCCTTGTAAGTACTAACTATTCCTGAATAAAACAAGATTCGAATTGTATGCTGTTCCAAGAAATACAACTCCCACTTATATAAAACAAAAATTTAAAAATTAGAATTTAGTCTCTTGAAATTACAGCCAGGTTATGTGTCTGTACCTTCTCCATCGAATGTTGTGTCAAGAATATTAACTAGTTGTGCCATAGGGACCTTTGATCTAGATGGTGCTTTCTTTAAAACTTAGGAGAAAACTAGAAGAGTGAGTGATTCTCTCTTGCAAGCTGAGAGCTGCTAACTCTAGCACATGGCAGTTACTTCTCTTGATTTTTTTCTAACTGCAATCTCCTTTACACCCTTGACAACATATCAATTTCTTACAATAGGATTAGTCCTATGTTGTCAAAACCATCAGATTTAAATTTAATTGAATTTTGGTATCTAAGTGTCTGATTCAAATTGTTTGGCAAAATTCAAAACTTGTTGTCTGGGTCACAAAACAAAACTGCTGCTTGGCCTGCTAACTGTATGGCCTTTTGATATAAATATTTCAAATTGAGTGCTCGCTGTGCACCTGCAGACCAACAAGCTGTTGCCCACAGACATCCACTTTGAATCTCTAAGCATAGAAAAAGCACATCATTTTTCAAAGGGACCACACACTGCTTTTACCATAAACATTTTACAAACACCAAGTTCTAACTTCCTGCCTTCCAATCCACAAATACTGTACCCAACTTCTCAAAACCTCCCCCCTTAAGAAAAAATTAACCATGATTATGAAAAGATGGCTTCATTTTTTAAAAATCTTAACTCCACTATATTACTATATCCATAGCTCATTAATCTACAGTTACACATTTCATACTATTTCTAGTTATATATAACATCGAACACCACCATTTCTATCTTATATAAACGTTTATCTTTTAAACCAATGATAAAGCATCCATAATAATATTTTCACGATCTGCAACATGTACAATTTGTAATTTAAATGCTTATAACTATAAAGACTCCAACAAAATAATCTGGTGTCCTTGTCCTTAATCTTTCCAGAAATGTCTCTGATGCATTGTTTGCAACGTAAACATTAAAATGTTGTAAGGCCATTACCAAACACAATAACTCACTTTCAATGGTTGAAATTTTTTTTCTGGTGGATATTGAGTTTTTTTGAAAATAACCGATTGGCTTTTCAATTCCACAGTCATCCTCCTGCAACAACACAGCTACAACACCTACATTGCTTGTGTCAATGGCAACTTTGAAGGGTTTCAAAAAATTTGGCATGGCTAAAGCTGATTCGGTAGTTAACACTGCTTTTAAATTTTCAAAGTCCTCCTAGCATTGGTCCATCCACCGAAATTTCGTGTTCTTTTTTAAAAAATCCAACAGGGCCACAATGCTACTAAAATTTGGTACAAATTTCCTGTAGAACCCACTTAGTCCTAAAAATCACAGCACTTCCTCCTTTGAGGATGGTCTGGGAAATTCCTCGATGGCCTTCATCTTCATGTTTCTCAGTGTCATCCGTCTGTGTCCAATGTTGTGCCCTAAGAACGTCACTTCCGCCTTCGCAGATTCTGTTTTTGCCAAGTTTATGGCCAACTTTGCCTCCCATAGTCTCTCAAAGAGCTCTGCCAAATTCTCCATGTGATCTTTCCACGAATGACTAAAGATCACTAAATCGTCTATGTAGACGGCACAATTAGTCGATCCTTCAATAATTCTGTTCATAAGTCCTTGAAAAGAGGCTGGGGCGTTTTTCATTTCAAAGGCCATTACTTTAAATTGATATAGACCATTTGGGTTTACAAAAGCAGAAACTTCTTCCGCTCTCTCCGACAAAGGAACTTGCCAGTAACGGTGAAGTAAGTCCAACTTTGTGATGTGAGTGGCTTGTCCTATATTTTCCACACAATACTTCAGCCTTGGAATTGGGTAGGCGTCAGATTTGGTCACAACGTTGACCTTCTGATAATCTACGCAGAATCGTTGAGTACCATCAGGTTTGGGAACCAACATGATCGGCAAACTCCACTCGCTTTGACTTGGATCTATGATGTTTTCTTGGGTTTCCACTTCCTTCTGAACCTGAGCTGCTTTGAGAGGATTAAATCTGTAGGGGTGTTCTTTTCTGGGAACAGCATTCCCTACGTCAACCTCATGTGTTATGGCATTAGTCCTCCCCATTCTATTTCTACATATGTCCTTGTTACACTACAACAAGTCTGTCAATTCAGTTCTCTGTTCCTGGGACAGATAGCTCACTACCCTATCCCATTCATTAAGGACTTCCTCAACTTATTCTGAGGCACATTAAAATCTGAATCTTCTGGATTTGATTCCTCACTCTGAGTGTCAGTAACTAATACCCGTTTCTCCAGCTCCCTTTCCCTGTCATAGCACTGCTTCAGCATGTTCACACAACATACCCAATAATGTTTTTTCTTATCCGGCATCTTTACCAGATAACTCACCTGAGTGAACTTCTCCTCAATCTGATAGGGACCACTTGCTTTGAAGGGATCTTCTACCACTGGTAACAGCGCCTAATACTTTATCCCCATGGGTAAATGTACAAATTTTAGATTTCTTATCCGCTTCTTGCTTCATTATGTGCTGTGCCACCTTCAAATGTTATCTAGCTAATTCACCTACTCTCTGTTTAATCTTTCTCTCATATCAGATACATAATCCAACATTGAGATCTCTAACTTTGGACCTATCAACTTTTCCTTAATTAATTTTAAAGGCCCTCTTATTTCTTGTCCGAGTATCAATTCAAATGGAGTAAACTGAATTGATTCATTTGGAACATCTCTAATAGCAAGTATTATAAATGGGATACCTCTATCCCAATCATTTGGGTAATCCTGGCCTTAAGCCCTCAGGATTGTCTTTAGGGTCTGATGCCACCTTTCCAATGCTCCCTGGGATTCAGGAAGGTACACATTTTATTTAAAGAGTTTGATGCCTAAACTATCTATGACCTCCTTAAAAAGTTTGGCAGTAAAATTGGATCCTTGGTCTGACTGAATCTCCCTGGTTAATCCATAACGGGTAAAGTAAACAAACAACTCTTCCACAAACTTTTTTACTTTGACATTCCCTAATGGAATTGCCTCGGAAACCTGGTAGACATATCCATTATGGTTAGCAAATACTGGTTCCCACTTTTGGTTTTAGGGAGGGGACTTGTGCAATCAATCATAACCCACGTGAAAGGTTCTTCAAATGTGGGAATTGGCATCAAAGGTGCTGGTTTTATTACTGCCTGTGGCTTTCCTACCATCTGACACATATGACAGGTATGGCAAAATTTCAACCACATCTTTATGTAATCCAGGCCAATAGAAATGCTTCTGTATCTTAGCCTGACTCTTCCTCACTCCTGAATGACCTCCTACAAGTAAGTAGTGTGCTAGCAGCAATATTTCCTGTCTGTATTTTACCTGCAAAAAAATTGTGGTGAAGTTACGCACATTTCTCATCTGCACAAACCTGCCAAGGTCTCCATTTCCACCTTAAGATTTTATCATTACAGTAATAGCATTCTCAAATATATTCTGATGATATAAATCCTTTATCGTCTCATCTTTTTGTTGTAATTTGATTAATCTTTCAGAACTAAACACCTCTGCCTATTCTCTACCTGCTTAGGTTTTTCCTTTACCATGTTTTCAAACAGAGTGTCAGCTAACTGGACCTCAACTCCTTCATCTTTCTGATCTGGTTCCTTTGTTACATTTCTGAACCGTTGTCTATATGCTTCTGGTACCAATTCGTAGGCACTCAAAATAGACTATTTTACTTCTTCATATTCCCTTGACACCTCCTCTCACAGCGCTGCAAATACCTCCTGTGCCCTGCTTGCCAACAGTCTGAATTTAACATTCCTCACATAGTCTCTGGCCAGTTCATCTGTTTAGCCAATTTCTCAAAGGAAGCGAACAAGACTTCTACATCTTGTTCAACAAATTTTGGTAATGTTTTGACATATTTGTATATATCCCGACCAGATCTTTGGCGACGACGGATCTGCTCATCATCACCCTCCTCCTCACTAAACCGATCTTCTACCTTCATTTCCATCACTTTAAGTGGGCTATCCTGTCTAATTTGCAACTTCTAATGTTAAAACCCCCTCTCTCTTTTTCTATCTTTCCTCTACTGGTAACCATAATTCAAACAATTTCAGTTCCCTTTCCTTCTCTTCTGCCCTGGGTTTCCTTTCTTTTTCATCAATTAAGAATTTTGTATTCCTTTCTTTATCTTCTAACACCAATCATCTAATCTGCAATTTAATTTTTTTCTAACTCCACTGCACTTGGCTGTTTCTCGATATACCTAAATGTTTGGCTAACTCAGTTACAATTTCAGCTTTCTTCTTATCCCTAGTTAAACCCAATTCTAGCCTGTTTGCTAATTCTAAAAGTGTCCCCATTCTTTGTCTTTCTAAACTTTCTTGGAAAATTTGGGAAGCAATTTCAACCGCCAGAACCTCTTTAGCAATGTTAAGAACCATTTCCCTACTTCTGATTTAGCAAAGACAAGTAACCGAAATTAAACAAATTTTCCACTTCTCACCTAAGTTTTATTTAAAGATCTAGGACACTAATTCCCAAGTCTGTTTAAATCTGCTGGGACCTTTCGTACCCTAAATCTGTTCAAATCTGTCCAAATCCGTTAAATCCGTTCAGATCTGTCCAAATCTGTTCCGATCTGTCCAAATCCATTCAGTTCTATCCAAATTCGTTCAGATCCATCCAAATCCTGGACACGAGCTGGCCAGATCCTGTACCTGAGGCCCTAATCGCTTATAAAAAGGAGGTTGACCCCCTCTGATAACTGAAACCGAAACACCCAAAGAGGAGTACCTCGCCTTATAATCTGTTAAAAAGGAGTGTGAAAAGTGCTGTAACCTGCTTCTCAGCAACATCTACTGGTTAAATAAAACAAGTCCCTGACATTCAATTTACAATCAACAAGCAATAATTTATTTATCTAACTCTAACTGAACTATTAAGAAACTGAATAAACACCTCTGTGCCTTCTCCGTCAACTGTTCTGTCAGGAATATTAACGAGTTGTGCCGTAAGTACCTTTGATTTAAATTGTGTTTTCTCTAAAACTTAGATAAAACTGTGAGGGTGAGCGATTCTCTCTTGCAAGCCAAAAGCTGTTAACTCTAGCAGAAGGCAATTAGTTTCCTTGATTTTCCAACTGCCATCTCCTTTTATACCCTTGATAGTATATCAATTTCTTACAATAGGATTGGTCCCACATTGTCAAAACCATCAGATTCAAATTTAAGTAGTTTTTGATATCTAAGTGCCTGATGCAAATTGTTTGGTGAAATTCAGAACTTGTTGTCCGGGTCACAAAACAAAACTGCTGCATGGCCTGCTAACTGTATGGCCTTTTGTACAAATGTTTCGATTCGAGTGCTTGCTGTGCACACGCAAAACCACAAGCTGCTGTCCACAGACATCCTTTTTGAATCTCTAAGCATAGAAAAAGTACATAATCGTTTATAGGGACCATGCACAGTTTTTATCCTTAACATTTTACAAACACCAAATTCTAACTTGCTGCCTTCCAATCCACAAGTATTCTACCTAACTTCGCAACACTATATATCTGTAAGGTGTGGTGAGCAAGATTGGACGAAAGTACTGTTCGCTTTTCTAGTTCTACTCCTCCATGGATCACAACAATTTTTAAAATTAATCAGGTTTACAATTTGATCAATAATGTATCACAATATTTGGGGTGTTACAATCACTATATTCCAGTGTGTCCCTGTATCCATGGTGGAAATATACTTGTATTGAAGAGCCACTAGTAATCCCAGTGTTTCCTTCCTACAGCACAGTATCCGCTGGTGGTAATTTACCATTCTAGCCTTTCTATTCCCAAACCATCAGCTTGAAGCAGGACCCATTCCCAGGACAATCAATTGCTACCTGAAGGGCTTGGTGAAATTTGGGACATACAGCATTGAATCACTGACTAAGACAACTTTCAGGGTCTGAAAAGATGTTTGATGCTTTTCTGACCACAGTACCTTGGTGTGCTTCTCTAATAGTGGCATTGTAACCAGATGAGTAATCTAGAACCCCAGGATGAACTTCTGGTACATTGGTTCAAATCTTGCCATGGCAGATGCTGAAATATCAATTCAATCAAAAAATGTTGAAGTTAAAAACTAGCCCAGTGATGACCATTTAACCAATGTTGGCTATCATACAATCCAACTGAAGTTACATCCTTCATGTTTTGAATCCTCACAGGGTCACAGATATCTCTGTGATGTTCAACATTCAATGGATGGCTGCTCTCGCCGCATCTGGAGATCCACACTCAGTGCCATGCAGTGTCACATGCACACTCTCAACCTTTCTCTCCAACAGCACCACAACACACTGGCTCAGGGCTGCACCAATCCGCAGTTCCACTTCATCCTCCGGCTCATTTGTCACGCTAACAAAAAACTTTTTCTTTTCCTTTCAGGCATCAAGGCCCACAAGTTGCAACAACTCAAAGATACCCATGGCCCTCTGGAACCTTCCTCTCCTCCCCTTCTCTCTGACTCCATCCCCTCTCCCAGCTCCACCTCCTGTCGAGTATTCACCATCCCTCCTAACCTTCTGCCCTCCGATGCTGAACGTTCTGTACTCAGCAAAGGCCTCAGCTTTATTCCTCTGTGTTCCTACCTTAATGAATTTCGGGCACAACATGACATTGAACTCTTCTTGCACCGTCTTTGCCTCTGTGCTCATTTCTTTGGACAAGAGAGCTCTTCCCGTCCCACAGACCCCTTTGCCCAGTTCCAACACTCTGCCTCCACCTGGACACCGCCCTCTGGCCTTTTACCTGCACTCGATCTGTTCATTGAGAACTGTCGACATGATATTAGTCGCCTCAATTTCTCTGTCCCCCTCACCAAATCCAACCTATCTCCCTCCGAACTGACTGCACTTTGTGCACTCAGATTTAACCCTGACTTTGTTACTAAGCCTGATAAGGGTGGTGCCGTTGTAGTCTGGTGTACTGACCTCTACCTTGCAGAGGCTGAGCGCCAACTCTCTGATTTCTCCTCCTACCTTCCCCTGGACCATGACACCTCCAAGACAGATCAAGTCATTGTACCTCCTACGGTAACTGATCTCATTTCATCAGGTGATCTCCCACCCTCTGCTTCTAAGCTGATAGTCCCCCAGCCCCGCACAGCTGGTTTCTATCTCCTCCCAAAAATCCACAAACAGGACTGTCCTGGCAGACCCTTGTTTCAGCCTGCTCCTGCCCCACAGAACTCATCTTCTCCTACCTTGACTCAGTTTTCTTTTTCCTGGACCAATCCCTGTCCACGTACATCCACGATTCCTACGACGCCTTACGCCGGTTTCAAAACTTCCAGTTTGCTGGTTCTAGCCACCTTCTCTTTACCATGGATGGGCAATGCGTTTACACGTCCATTCCCCACCAGGAGGGTCTTAGGGCTCTCCACTTCTTCCTGGAGCAAGATCTGAACCATCCCCACCCACCACCACACTCCTCCGCTTGGCCGAGCTCGTCCTCACCCTCAACAGCTTCTCTTTTAACTCCTCTCATTTTCTTCAGGTAAGAGGGGTTGGCCACGGGTATCTGTATGGGCTCTAGTTATGCCTGTCTCTTCATGGAGTACATGGAACATTCCTTGTTCCAGTCCTATTCCGGACCCACAACTCTTTCTCCGATACATTGATGGTATCATCGGTGCTGCTTCCCTCTCTTGTCTGGAATTGCAAAACTTCATCAACTTCGCTTCCAATTTCCAAATTGCGCTCACTTACACCTGGTCGATCTCTGACTCCTCCCTTCCCTTCCTTGACATTTCTGTTTCTATTTCCAGGGATAGACTGGCCAGTAATATCCATTACAAACCCACTGACTCCCGCAGCTGCCTGGACTATACATCCTCACACCCTGCTTCCTGTAAAGACTCCATCCCATTCTCTCACTTCCTCCGTCTCCGTCGCACGTGTTCAGATGAGTCCACCTTCGACAAGAGAGCCTCTGAAATGTCCAACTTCTTCCTCAACAGAGGATTCCCCAGCTCTGTTGTCGACAGGGCCCTGAACCGGGTCCGACCAATCTCCCACACTTCCGCACTCACCCCTTCTCTTCCCTCCCACAACAGTGACAGCGTTCCCCTTATCCTTATCTACCTTCCCACCAGCATCCACATCCAGAAGATCATTAGATGCCATTTCTGCCAACTCCAGCGAGATGCAAACACCAGGCACATATTCCCCTCCCCTCCCTTGTCCACCTTCCGTAGGGACCGTTCCCTCCGGGACATCCTGGTCCACACTTCCTTCACCCCCAACATATCCCCACAGCCCTACGGTACCTTACCCTGTAACTGGCAAAGGTGCAACACCTACCCATTTAGCTCCTCCCTCCCCACTATCCAAGGGCCCAAACATACCTTCTATGTGAAGCAACACTTCACGTGCACTTCCCAGAATCTGGTCTACTGCAGTCGCTGCTCACAATGTGGTCTCCTCTACACTGGGGAAACGAAGTGTAGACTGGTTGACCACTTCGCAGAACATCTACGTTCTGATCGCAAAAAAGACCCTGAACTACCTGTTGCCTGCCACTTTAATGCACCAGAGATAGTAGGAACTGCAGATGCTGGAGAATCCGAGACAACAAGGTGCAGGGCTGGATGAACACAGCAGGCCAAGCAGCATCATAGGAGCAGAAAGGCTGACGTTTCGGGCCTAGGCCCTTCATCAGAACAGAAAAAAACTTTAATGCACCACCCTGTTTCCTGGCCAACATCTCTGTCTCAGGCTTGCTGCAGTGTTCCAACGAACCTCAACGCAAGCTGGAGGAAAAACACCTCATTTTCCACTTGGCGACCTGACAGCCCTCCTGACTCAATATCGAGTTCAATAATTTTAGGGCCTAATCTCTCCTATGTCCCAGCCCCCTACCCCACACACCAGGCCTTGTTACCACATAGCCTGCCATCACGCACCACCTGTTGCTAATCACTAATAGTCCCCATTAACAACTATTCACCCTCCCAGCCTGATTGTTATCAACTCTGTCTATCCAACTGCTCTTCTTTCTCTTTAGGCTCTATCCTATCGTTTACTCCCTACCCCGTCCCCCTCACTTTTTTCTGCATATAAACTGACGTTTTCCCAGCCACCATCAGTTCTGAGAAAGGGTCACCGGGCCCAAAATGTTAACTCTGTTTTTTCCTTCACAGATGCTGTCAGACCTGCTGAGCTTTTCCAGCAACTTTGTTTTTGTACAATTCTATCTGGCTC
>NC_063332.1:120243558-120251792 GCF_021869965.1 Rhincodon typus
CCATCTTCCGGATGGAAACAATTTTCTTCAAATAACCTCTAAATCGTCTGGTCCTTACCATTTTCTTCCCTGCTTATTAACCAGTCTAATAAGGGGAAACATTTCTCCCTATCTACTCTATCTATGCCCTTCATGATTTTGTATACTTCAGTCAGGTTCCCTTCAGCTTTCTCTGCTCTAAGGAAAACAACCCAATCTAACTAGTTTCTTTTCACAGGTGAAACACCCCTACTCAGGCAACATCTGGTGAAACTCTTCTCCATCTGATTACATGACAGAGTAAACACAAAGGATCAAAAGTCCTACTGTAACTCCGGTTTCTTATGTTCTTGTATTTCCTTCCAAGTGGTACCTAGCTTCTGTTAAGCAACTCTGTACAATGGCATGGCCATGGCCAATGAAACTGGGAACTGAGAAGCATGGGCCAACTCTGATCAACTTTCACAAACTGCACGGAAACATGATATAAACTAAATTTGTATCAATAAGGCTTTGTTCCCAAGTTATGTAGTTTATAGAGCTGTGGTCAGTAATATAAATGTAATTACTGTTCTTAAATGTATGTGGATTCATTTATGTACTTTCTATTGTTTGATTTAGCTTGATTTATGGAATTGATATCAAATTGTACAAGAAAACAATTTGCCTGTTTTGATTTATGATTTATGGAAATGTTGACAAACATTTCTTGCCAAAATAACTTTTAAAAGGGTTTGATTTGTAAATTTTAAGTTATCATAGCTGGGTATAATAAATGTTTTGTTTTACTGTATTTGTTTTGCGCTAATAAGGTGGTGGAGAATTTACCCTTCCATTTCAGGTAACAAGTGTATCAAAATCTAGCATTTCTAGGTCAGCCATGCTGTGACCTTTGATTAATTATGATAAAGGTCAACCCATTGGAATATGGATCAACTTTGCCCAAATTAGTTAAACGTACAAGACATTTATAAAGCTTTCTGTCCATCAGTCTAGGTTTAAAATTTGGTTTCAAAAGTGAGTGGTCAATTTCTAATCCCCCTTCCTTCTTCTTTTTTAATTTTGACATCCGTGAAAATCAAAATGTATGTAGATCAGAGATCCAAAGACCTTGCTTGCAATGCCTGGAGTAATGGTTGGAGATATTGGAAAGAAGCTGGGATTAAATGGAATAGACAATGGGTAAGAAAATTTTATTTGAGGTTAATTTTTAAAATGTGATTTGCATTAGTTAGTTTTTTCATCTTTATTTGTGTAACAGAAAAGGTTGTTGAGGGTATTGCTTTTGATATGGTATTCATCAACTTTCAAGAAGCTTTTGATGCAGTGACACACAAGATACTTGTGAGAGAAGTTATAGCTCATGGAATAAAAGGGACAGTAATAGTTTGGAGACAAAATTGAAAACTGAGTAATGGTCAATGGATATTTTTCATGCTGGAGGAAAGTTCTAGTGGAGTTTTGATACAAAACCTGGAAGAATTGTAAACTGAGAAGGACAATGTGAAACTACTAAAGAATATTGACACATTGGAGGAGTAGATAGGTAAATTGCAAGTGAGGCTCAATGCAGAGAAATGATACATTTCTGTAGCAAGAGCGTGGAGACGCAATGTAAAATTATGGGCACAATTCTTTAGCAGAAGGACCAGAGTGTAAGTATGCAAAGTCACGACAGAATGTAAGAACTAGGAACAGGAGTAGTCAATTCAGCTCCTTGAGCCTGCTCCACTATTCAATGTGATGATGGCTGATCTCATGCCAGCCTCAAATCCACTTTCCTGAACCATCTCCATAACCCTTCAACTTGTTACTAGTGAAAAATCTATCTCCTTAAATTTACTCTGTCCCAGCAGCCATCACACTCTGGGGTAGTGAATTTCACAGATCCATGACTCTTTGAGAGAAGGAATTTATCCTCATCTCTGTTTTAAATATGCTGCTCATTATTCTGAAATTATGATCTCTCAATTCTAGATTGCCTCACAAGAGGAAACCTTCTGTCAGTTCGCTTTAGTATCTTTCATATGCCTAATTAGATTTCCTCTTATTCTTCTAAAGTCTAGACAGATAGCCTAAACTGTTCGATCTCTTTCATAAGACAAAGTCCTCACCTCTGGAATCAATCTACTAAGTCTCCTTTGACCTGCATCTAATGCAATTACATCCTTCCCCAAGTAAGGGGATCAAAGCTGTACATAATACTTCAGGTGCAGTCTCACTAATACCTTGTACAGTTTCAGCAAATTTTATGCTCTATTCCTTTAGCAATAAATGCCAAAATTCTGTTTGCCATCCTTACTACCTGCTGTACCTGCATGATAGTTTTCTGTGATTCATACACAAAGACACAGATCCTTCTGCGCCAAAGCAGTCTGAAGCTTCTCTCTATTTAGATTATAAATTGCCTTTCTATTCTTCTGACCAAAATAGATAACCTCACAATTAGCCATTTTGAACTCTGTCTTCAGATTTTGGCCCATTCACCTAACCTATCCATATTTGTTTGTATAATTTCTGATTTCTTTATTGCAGCTAAGTTTTCCACCTATTTTATTGTCATCTGTAAATTAAACTACAGTTATCTTCTAGCCCTGTACCCAAGCCATTAATATAGATTGTAAATAATTGGGGCCCAAGGATCAAACCTTGTGGCACCCCACGAGTTACATCCTGTTAACTAGGCCCCTTCATTCCAACTTTCTGCTTTCTGTTTGTTAACCACTCCTATATCCAAGCTAATAAATTACCCTTAACCCCATGTGATCTTACCTTAAATCTTAAATTTTTGTTAGCAGCTTATCAAATATCTTCTGGATGTCCAGATACTTTACGTCCACAGGATTCCCATTATCCACCTTGCTTGTTACACTTTTAAAGAACTCTAGCAAACCAATCAAACATGGTTTACTCTTCTTAAAAACATCCTGACTGATGGATTGTGTTTTGACTTTCAAAATGTCCTGTTACCTTTAATAATAGACTCTAACAATTTCCCAATGACACATATTAAACTATGATCTATAGTTGCCGACTTTCTGCCTCTCTCACTTTGAATAAGGGCATTATATTAGCATTTTTTGAATCCACTGCAAACATTCCTGGATCCAAGGAATTTTGGAATATGATAACGAATGGATCCACTATCTCTGCTGCCATTTCCTTTAAGACCTTATGATATAGGCCATTGGGAACAAAAAGGGAAATTACTGGAGGAATTCAGCAGGTCCAGCAGCATCTTTGAAGAAAAAACAGCCCTAGGGACTTGTTTGCCTTCAATCCCGATTTAGTTTGCTCAATATTTTGTCCTTAGTCATAATTGTTCTAAGTTTCTCATTTCTATAACTTCTGCAGTACCTATAAGTATTAGGGTTGTTCTTGTGTCTTCCACTGTGAAAACTGAAGCAAAATATTGATTTGTATCTTTGTCATTTCTATATTCCCCACTGTGAACACTCTCTAGTCTCATCCTCCAAGTGATCAATATATACTTTATACAAGCTTTTGCTATCTGGCTTTATACTCTGCACTAGTTTTCTTTCATAGTTACTTTTTTAGTAACCTTTTGTTGATCTGTAAAAGTTTCCCAATCTTTCAGCTGTTACTGGGCTTTGTTAGTTTTTGTCTTTGCTACCTTTTAATTTCCTTGCTTAACCATGTATATTTTTCCCCCTCATACAATCTTTCTTCCTCTCTGGAATATATTTGAGTGACAGAACAGGTAGAACAAGCAGTTAATAAAGCTTACAGCGTTGGGCTTTATTAAAAGAGTACAAGAACAAGGAGGTTATGCTGAACTTCTACAAGACACTAGACCTCAGCTAGAGTATTGTATCTAGTTCTGGTGCCACACAATCAGAGGGATGTGAATGCAGAGGAAACTGACAATTAATGAGACACTTCTGTTATGAGGATACATTGGAGAAATTGGGACTGATTGGATTGGAGAGAAGGCTATGTGGAGATTTTTTATAAGTTTTCAATACCATTAAGGTGCTGGACAGTGTAAATAGGGAGGAAAACTATGCCCAATTGTAAAATAATTGAGAATGAGAAGGCACAGATATGAGGCAATTCGCAAAATATGCATAATAAAGTGAGAATTATTTTTCACACACTGAACAGTTAGGGTATGGAGCACACTGCCTAGAAGTATGGTGAAGGCATGTTCAATTAAAACATTCAAGAGGGCATTAGATGATTATTTAAAAGAGAAACAATATTACGTGTTATGGAGAAAAGGCAGGGTTTTTTTTAAGGAGTTTTTGTTTTGCTTAATTAGTCTGTGCTGGCACTTCTGAATTAACCCACATTTTTTCCATGTGACTTTTAATATTATCCCAAGTTATCCCAGTTATTTCAGTTATGAGCCTTTTGATTGTGGTCAATGAAAGCTGCCACTGGAGGTATTATTAACCTATAGTAGTCAGTTAAGCACAGCTTCATAATGCCATAAGTGAATTGTTTGCTGAGTTTATCATCTTCCCTAGCAACATGACAAGCCATTGCAGTTCAGTATACATGCTGAATTTCTCAAAGATCCAAAGAATTATAAATTACCTTCGCATAGAAAATTTTCAATTCTGCTACCTACATCACCAGAAGTTATTCCACTCTATTAGTGTTAACCTGCTTGCACCCACCAGAGCTGGTGTGAATAGAAACTGGCTTTCCTGGCACTTGCCATGAAATCCCTATATACAGGAGTCAGATCCAGTAAACCAAGACTTAAATAGCTTCTCAGAGATTAGAACACTTAAAGCTGTAACTGATAACATTTGGAACACCGCTGAGCACCAATATAACTATGCCCATTCCACCACCAAGCTTCTCATGTAATGGAATTGGAATTTTGTAAATGTACGTCAGATTCCTGAATCAGTTTGTGAATGTTCAATAATATCTGCAATTATTTTACTCCTCACATAGGTACAGTGTTAAGTTTTGGAATACTTTTTAATATAGTGATTCATTTTGGGTGGAAGAGCATAAAGAGACGATGTAAAACAAAGGGTATAAATCTAAATGGGATGCACGAGTGGAAAGGCTTGGGCGTATGTGTACATGTATAATTTCACTTTTTAATGAGAATGTGATTAAGTAAACACAGTGTTCTCAGCTTTATTACTAGGACCGTGCAGTATAAAAGCATAAAGGTTGTTTACAATTACGTAGAACACTGGTTCAGCCTCATCTGGGTTATTCCGTACAACTATGGACACTACACTTAAGTATTAGAGAGTGTAGAAAAGACTCACAAGAAGAGTTCCAGGGATAACGAACTTCAATTACATAGATCAGGGAACTTGATACTATGTTTCTAAGAGAAGAGAAGGTTTTGAGATTGAATAGAGCCATTCAAAATCATAAGGCATCTGAACGGAGTGGATGAGGAAAAGCCTATTTCTATTGGTGGGACGATTGAGAACAAGAGGACTTTAAGTAGCAAAGGAAGTAATGGTGGCACAGAGAAACATTTCTCATGCAGCTCAAGAAAAGCTGTTTCGAGTAGCTATTATTCAGCGAGGTGGGAGGCCCTGCAATATATATTTTTTTGGTAATAATTCATCTACAAAGCATGGGGTGACAGTTGCAAGCCCAATATTCATTGACCATCATTGCTATTGAAAAGTTAATGATGTGTCTACAGCAATTTGGTGAACGTACTTCCACAGTGGTTAGAGCACAGGAGGAGGAAATTCATCTCAATGAGACTATGCAGTCTGACTGTACGACGATCCAGTCAGCTTCATTCCAATACTCTACCACCGAGTGCTGCAACTTTGTTTCCTTTAAGCGTCCATCAGTCATTATGCTATCCATACTCAATAAGTATTTAACAGCCATGTATTTTAGAGAGGAGACAAAATAAATATCGTGGCTTTGGAAGATAAAAATAAACATATACGTCTTATTTTTTAACTTGAATTTTTCTTTCTTACTGTCATTCTTATTGCTTTGCATGGCTTTGCCACAAGATGGCAACATTTATCTTAACACAGAGTTACTACTTTCTTCTTTCTAATGAAATGCTCAGAATCTTTTCATTTGCTATTCCTGCAGACACAATTGTAACTCTGCATTTACAATGCAGGGAATTAAAAGCATGAATACTGCTCCTATGGTTCCTCACTGGTGGGTGACTACAATTTCCACGATTTATTTGTGTCTAAGGAGATTTTATGAGGTATGCTTTGAAGACAATTTTGAGAATGCAGTATTTAATTATTTATTAGTTGCTGCACTCAGCTATCAATCACTACTGGAATTAGCAATAACACTAACATTATTGTGGATAGTGCTTTGGCATTGGACTTTAATTTGTGGTTCTTAAAGCTCCATTCTGAAGGTACGGAATCTTATTTACCATTTTTGGGTCTGCTAAACATGGTCTTACTAACCAGAAGACAAGTGCTACATTACATTGGTCATATATAGGGGTAGATTTTTGTTTTTGTAGCGCAGAAATTTACATTTGGCAGGTGCATAGCACGTTTAATTTGGAGCCTGCCCAATTTTCCTTCATTAATTTTATTTGTAGCAATGTTGAGCAGGCAGTGCTGAAGGCTGTGCTGTGCTGCTTTCTCCAGTCTACACAGATAATGGATTATGCACAGACAATAACATCAAACAACTACCCCATCGTACCGTTATGCTTTGTAAGAGTACACTACCATCATCGGCAATTGCTTGCTAATGAGTATGATGTCCACATAGGGAATTCTATGTCACTGGTCATCCTTGTGTGGCTGATCAGCTGGATCTTAGAGCCATATCTGTGACTGCACATTTGGCAGGTGCTTCCGGGAGGTGGAATTGGCCGTTGGCCTTGAAATCACTGTCATTCCTTTCTCCAGTTCCTTTTCCGTGCTTCCTTTTGCTGACGGGTGTTCTCAAAGAATTATGTTCCTCCAAACAGGAGCTTCCTCGAAATTGGTTTCTTCTGAATGAGGGTCTTCCACATGTTAACATCTGTGTTGCATTTCTTGAGGAAAGCCATCAGGGAGTCTTTGAAATATTCCCTTCGTCCTCCACTTATTCGAGTGCCTTCCTTGAGCTGAGCGAAGAAGATTTCATTTGGTGGCTGGAAATCGGGTATCCTAAGCACGTGACCAGCCCAGCAGAAATGGTTTCAGATGATCATGGCCTTAGTTGTGTACTATTAGTTGCTTCAAAGACACTGATGTTAGTATTCCCGCCCTCCCAGCTGATGTGGAGAATCCATTTTAAGCAGCATTGCTGGTACTTCTCAAAGCTGTCTATGGCTCTGAAACTTGGTCTATGCATATCGAAGATTCTGAAGGATGAATGCCTTGTGTACAGGATCTTGATATCTGCATGCATGTTATGGTCATGAAAGATGTTCCACCTTAGGCGTCCAAAGATAGGGCGCGCAGATTGGATGCAGTGTTGAATCTCCACATCAATGTCAGCCTTAGATGAGAGGTTGCTTCCCAGGTAGGGGAAATGTTCCACGTTTAGTTTGACTTCTCTGATCTTCATGGAGGGATCGACCAGAACTTCACCTGGTACAGTCAATAACAGCAAAAACCTAGTGTATAGTACCTTTTATTCTTAGTAAGAATCAGGCACTGTAACACAGCAGTGAAATGTCTGAAGATGTGAGAAAGGATATGTGAAGGTAGACCAACAACCAAAAGGTTCAAGACTATTACCACTAAGAAGTAACTTTCAAACTTTTCAAGTGGAAAGTTTGATTTGCAAAAAGCCTTTCTTGTTGCGTGTATCCTTATATGATGCCATGTTGGACTGTATCAGCAGGTCGTTGCTGACATCTACGGTCGCCGGAATTAAGAACTCCTTCCTCGTGGACCAAGTGGGCATATTCTCCCATTAACCTTAAGATCACTATAGCTCTGAATTTTGTTTTTTGCCACTTGCCCTTTCTGAGATCTGTTGATGATCTTTGCAGGATTTCCCAATCTACTGACAATAGTCTGTTTAGGTGACTAATATCTTGTTTACCAGGGTAATCACACATTCACTTTGCTACTAATGAGACCAGTCAGGGTCTTGCCGCAGTGGCAGGCCACAGATCCAGAGTCTACATGCATGTAATAATTGAGCCACCTCAGATTTTTGGAAATACATATCAATCATAAACAATCCACTCCATCAACATTCAGTTGATTTCTGACCCTTGGGAGCCAATCACACACATTCCTGAATGAGAGTTAACAAGGTGTAGAGCTGGATGAACACAGCAGGCCAAGCAGCATCAGAGGAGCAGGCCA
>NC_063332.1:120252192-120293558 GCF_021869965.1 Rhincodon typus
TCATCCAGATCTACACCTTGTTATCTCAGATTCTCCAGCATCGGCAGTTCCTACTACCTCATTCCTGAGTGATATCCTGGAAGATGCCATAATGGTTGCATTCTCCACAAGTCATGTCTCCTACAGATCTTTTTAACTTCCATGTTAGCAAGTGGTCCCTCTAAGGATATACTTGATGATGCCCATGAGAAAAACTACAACTGATGAATAGGGGAAGTGCATCTGGAACGACATGAACATAAGAACAGTTAAAGGGCAAGCCATAGGGTTGTTGGAGATACTACTCTAGTGACTGAGAAAATCAGGCTTTTACTGTGTCCAGCTGAGCTGTCCTAAATGGTTGTGGTATATTGTGCCTCATACAACACAGTGCTGTGATGATCAACTATGCATTCCCAATGGGAGCCCTGCAGCCACTTATCTCGCTGCTAAAGATACCCACAATGCTCTCATACCTGCACAATTCAGTTAACCTGAGCATGTGAAGCTTTATGGTGAAACAATGCTGACCCTACTGCTAGCTCACAATCCCACAATATACTCGCTGTCATTAATTCTTCCATTTCATTAATAGCCATTTCTCACCTTTCACTCTGGTCGTCACATGTACCTTTAAACTTTAGACACGCTTTCACTCTCACTCTCTCTTAAAAATTCACAAAACTAGATTTGTTCGTTCCACAATCTTTTGATGATACCTCACAGCTATCTGCACAGCAATGAATAATCTTTTGCTTTATTGGTTGCTTGGTTAGACCCAGGGTTTTTCTGATTGTCTTTAGCCTTAAGAATTATTTGTTTTAGTATCCAAATTAGTTTTTCTGTTGTTTTGACAGAAAATTGGAGAGAGCAACAGGGCGAGAGAAAAACTTAATGTGGCTATCTTTTGAGGTCACCTTGCTATACTCTCTCTCTGCTTCACACCCATCACAAGATCTGTGTTAAACTACAATCTGACCAATCAGAGGCTTTTTTAAAATTAAACCTATTTTTCCAATCAAACTATTTAGAGATGTTATTTCCACATCTTTGAAGCAGGTGGCACCTGGACCTTTTGGTCAAGGGGAAGGGACACTACCACTGTGCCACAAGAGGGCCCATAATTAGAGGATTGTTGAGGTAGTGATTGTAATGAAGTCAGTCAACTGGATCTTATAGAATACAAGTTCCCTGATTGGACCAGATTAACAGCTCCAATCAGGGATCCCTGGCTGACAGATAACAAGGGGTGTGTCAGAGATACACCGCTCTGAGAGCTGACTCTGAAGAGGCATCACTAAAGTCAAGGACTGTTCGTGTGTAAATAAAGGGTGTATTGGTGACGGGATACTGACCCCTGCGGAGTTAATTCAATTAGTGTGCTCAGCACTCCTAAACCCATAATAAACAATGCTACTTTGGATTCAACGTCCCCAAAAAAGTAACATTGTTTCATATGGCTTCACTTGTTTCCCAAAGTACAAATTTGTATTTTTTCTCCTTTTTTAAAGCAGTCTCCACTTTTCACACTTCAGTCCATTGTCTTAAAAAAAAAATTAGGAAGATATTGCCTCTTACCAATGCTTGAGAGCTCTTCCAAACATCTATTCTTGTGCATGAACTACACTTATGATGTTCCCTTGAACCATTGGCTCAGGAGATATCAAACAGGGATGACATCAGAAAGGGATCAGATGGATGGGGAGCTGTTTGTGAAGAGTGTGCAAGTGCATTGATCAGAGTTCCCACCCCCATATGACCTTTCTCTTTTTTCCCTTTCATGCCCGCTTCCCTGCTAAGCAAGAACTGGAGAGCAGCTTGCTGCATTTCAGTGAAATCCTGAATGGTAAAGGAGATGCTTTGCTCCATCACATTGAAACTGACAAACTTTGTGTGCTGACCACTGGTGAGGGCCAGCATCCACTTGGTTACCTATCACACCTGATGCTCCACATCGGTGACTAAATTCATGAAATTGGAAATGAGTACCACATCCCACGATATTGCAGCATTCGTTAGAGATAGAATGTTCTGCTTTTTCTCCAACTGTATGCAGCGCCCTCAGAAATCCTGATGAAACCTCAATGTTTGCACTTAGCTGGGCAAAGCTTGAAGTGTCCTGTCCCTCTAATGTGAAATCTCCACTGGTGTTCTTGGCTCGAGCATGTTTTCCTGATCGTTTATAATGTTTAACTCATTGTGACAATGTTACTAAATGCATCAGAGGTCCCTTCAATGTGTATAGCATCTGGGTGACTGGAGAGTGCACTTAAGTCATGTAGCAGTGTTTCTCCAGAGAGCGGGACCTCCCCTCAGGATTCCTCGAATTCCCCCTCCATCTATAGACCAGTTAGTCTCTCATCAGTTGTTGGGAAGCTATTGGAGAGAATTCTTAGAGATAGGATTTACACAAATTTGGAAAAGCATGGCCTAATTAGGGACAGTAAGCATGGCTTTGTGAAGGGCAGGTCATGTCTTACTAACTTGATTGAATTTTTCGAAGAAATGACAAGGGTGATTGATGAGGGTAGAGCAGTGGATTTTATCTACATGGATTTTAGTAAGGTTTTTGACAAGGTCCCTCACTGTAAGCTCATCCAGAAGATTAAGAAGCATAGGATCCATGATAACTTAGCCAGATGGATTCAAAGTCGGCTTGCCCATAAAAGGGAGAGGGTATTGGTGGAAGAGTGTTTTTCAGGCTGGAGGTCCGTGACTAATGGTGTTCCACAATGATCTGTGCTGGGACCTCTGTTTTGATGTATAAAAATGACTTGGATGCAAATGTAGATGGGTGGGTTAGTAAGTTGTGGATAATGTGGAATGTTATCAAAGGATACAGCAGGATATAGATCAGTTGCAGACATGGGCAGAGAAATGACAGATGGAGTTTAATCCATGTAAGTGTGAGGGTGCTGCACTTTGGGAGATTAGATGTTAAACAAAAGTATACAGTTAATGGCAGGACACTGAACAGCATTGATGTACAGAAGGATCTTGGGGTTCAAGTCCATAGCTCCCTGAAAGTGGTCGTGCAAGTGAATAGGATGGTAAAGAAGGCATATGGCATGCATGTCTTTATTGGTCAGGGAATTGAGATGTCATGTTGCAGCTTTATAAGACTTTGGTTAGGCCACACTTAGAGTATTGCGTTCAATTCTGGTCACCACATTACAGGAAGGAGACTTTGGAGAGTGTGCAGAAGAGGTTTACCGGGATTAGAGGGTATGAGCTATAAGGAGAGGTTAGAAAAACTCAGGTTGTTTTCTCTGGAGCAGTGGAGGATGAGGGGATACTTGATAGAAGTCTATAAAATTATGAGATGCATAGATAGGGTTGAGAGTCAGAATCTTTTTCCAGAGTTGGAATGTCTAAAACTAGGGGGCAAGCATTTAAGGTGAGAGGGGTAAAGTTCAAAGGAGATGTGAGGGGCAAGTTTTTTACACAGAGTGGTAGGGGTCTGGAACACACTGCCAGGGGTGGTAGTGGAGTCAAATACAATAGGGGCATTTTAAGAGACTTTTAGATAAGCACATGAAGATGCAAGGAATGGAGGAATATGGACCAAGGGTGGGCAGAAGGGATTAGTTAATTTGGCATCATGTTTGGCATAACGTTGTGGGCCGAAGGGCCCATTCCTGTGCTGTACTGTTCTATGTCCTATCGTCTGTTGGCTCTTGCACACTCTTGAAGTGCCATTGGGAGATTAAAAAATATGAATTAGAATTGATAAAGAGAAAGCATCACAAGGCAACATAGTTCAGGTCATTAAGCTTCAGTTACTGGCATTTATCAATTCAACAAAAATGAATGTTACATGCTATGTAGTTGTGTGATATCCAGTTCTGTGATTGATCATCTGCTCAACCATTGCTGATTTCCATGGCCTGTTCATGTGCAGTGGTTAAGCTGGCTACTCCTAGCATGCACCCTGTCTCCTCTCTCTCCTCTTCTTTCTCTTCTATTCCTGCACTCTTTTGTGCTACACTTTGCAAGGACAGAAAACAGAGTTATTACTGTAAGAATTTGAATACTCTGAGATTGTAGAAAAACAGAACTTGTGGAGCATAATTGTAAAGGATTGTTGTAAGATGGCAACAAGATGAAAGTATATTTGCATGTTGGCTGTTAATGTTTATATGAGGAGGTATCTTTACAGAGCAGAATAAGAGGACCTGCAAGGCAATGTTGGTCTGAGGAGTTCTTAAAATGAGAATGCTGGGAAGTCAGAGTGAGAGGATTGCAATTCGAATGTGGGATGCCACTCTCCTTTCCTGCACTGGTGAGGCCATTGAAGTCATCTTTCTTTGGTCTTGTATTCATGTGCAAAGTGCCAAGCTTTTCCTTCTGTTCTCCATCATTTCAAGCCACAGCTGCTTGATTCCAGAAGCTGGCTTAATCCTGATGTCTGTTGTGAACAATAGTTCTCCGAGGCCCGTTATGGACTGACAATATGACTTACAGGAATGCCTCGGAGGGCACCTTCTCCGTATTGAACATCTATCACTGCATTGTACTTTGTCACATCTCTTCTGTCATTTCTTTAAGACGTGTATCTTGCCAGGCCCATCTTAGAGAGAGCCTTTAACTGTCAGGTGTGGGTTGTCACCACACGCCCACTTCCGTTGATATGAAAATCCAGAAGGGGCATCTTCATGCCAGAGCTGAGCTAAACCATGATAAAGCCCACACTAACTTTTAGATTTCCAACCCAATTATGACCCCTCCTGGTTCATATTAAAATTCTATACATTTGTATGATGCAAATTATTTCCAGTTCTTTGCAAACCCGGGAGTTTTATTTCTTTTGCACATGCTTGAATTGTACTATTCAGAAAATTGTATGTACAGGTGTTTGCTGGCAATTGTAGTTAATCAGCTGCAAAGAGTTATGAAAAAACAAAGTGCTGGAGAAACTCAGCAGGTCTGACAGCATCTGTGGCAAGAAACTGCGTTAATATTTCCAGTCCAAAGATTTTTCTTCCGAACTGTTGGAATCAGTTCTGAGAAAGAGTCAATGGGGACTTGAAAACATATTAACTCTGTTTCTCGTGTCAGAGATGCTGCCAGAGCTGCTGAGTTTCTCCAGCACTCTCTGTTTATATTTCAGATTCCCAGCATCTGCAGTACATTGCTTTCATTTTATCCAAGAATTATAATGCTACCAAGTGTCATGAACGTGAGACCTAAATTTTTTAAAAGAGTTGTAGTTTTCAGATAGAAAAATGAAGAAGCGAGGTGTATTGGGATTGAAAGCCCGTGGCTGAACTCTGCCAGTGTAGATGAGACAGAAACCGTCCTGGGCACATAGTTTAACTCCAGGAATATACCATGCTTAGCAACCTCAGACCAATTATCTCTTGCAAGAGATAACAGCGGGAAATGTAGTATGAGCAAGCTGCTGTTTGGCACTTAGAGCCAATAGCTTTTCTGTAAAATTGGCCTTTTTTTCAAAAAGCTGTTGTTAATGGGAATTCCAGTTGGTGCCCAAGCCAACAGGAACAGAGCAGGTTGCTCTTACCTTCATCAATAAGCTGACCTGAATAATAACATTGTTTCCTGGGTGGTTGTGAGGTCAACGCTAAGAACAGATCTCTACTCCACATCATTAAGAGTCTAATGATGATCATGAATCCATTGTCGAGTGTTGGAAAAACCCACTTGGTTCACGAGTGCCCTTTGGGGAAGGAAATTGCCCCTTAGTGGTCTGGCCTCCATGTGACTCCAGACCCACAGCAATGTGGTTGACTCTTAACTGCACTCTGAGAAATTAGGAATGGGCAGTAAATGCTTGACTAACCAGCGATGCCTTCATCTCGTGAATGAATTAAAACAAAATCATAGGCCAAGGTTGCATTGGATGCAAATTTCAACTGTCTCAGACTTGTATGTGATTTGGGACAGAGGGGTGTGTGGAGTAATTGGAAGAGTTTTGCTACTGCTTTTTTGTGATGGTCATTACCAGTTGCCTACTTTTGATTTGAAGCTTTTGGTATTGCTAAATAATAATTTCTATTGTTGGTTGTGTGATTTTGCAGCTGCTCTAGATCACAAAATACTATTTAACCTGTTGCATATGTGATAGGGGCTTTACATTTCACAAGTATTATTCCTGAATGTGAAACGAAGATGTAGTATTTCCTACCCAGCTACTGTCTCAGCCTGATATATTTTGCTAATTATCATATGTCTGGTTTCTAAATATTTAATTCTGCCATTAAGTAAAGATGCCGACGTTTTTCCTTACCACCAGCATTTAGTGCTCGCTAAGTTTGTATCATTAGTTAAGTCTGTATAATTTCATTAGTGGAGTTGCCTCAGTAGTTATAGATTTGTTATTATTTTAAGAATATAAAAAATTACCTATTGAAGTGTATGTTTGAAGCTCAAGTGTAATGAAAGAATTGTGTTGCATAAACCTGTGTACAAGTATCATTCATATTGTTGTTTACTTGCTCTAACATGTATCTCTTGTCAGGGCCTGTCAGCACGGCCCCAACAAAATCCCATACATACCGAATTCCCAGGCCTATCATTGAACATCACTTTCTTGACCCACCTACCTTTAGCTGGCAGTGTCCACCATTCTTGCTAGTGCTGCTGGTGTTGGCACTGCTGACCTCTGGTCTATAATGCAGGAATATCTTCTGGACAGAAAGCAGTCCCATCTTATTGCTAATTAAAGGGTCCAAAGAATTAATAAGGGCACGTCAGTCAAGTATAGGCACGCTCACCCCCAACATTTATGCTGGGTGCAAGGTGCCTATCCCTGTTATCTAAATCAACCCACAAATTTTACTTTCTTTGGTATAAGTGCTATCAAGGTAAGATCTTAAATTTTCATATTACATTTCAGAATTTAGCTTTCTTTTTTAAAATTTGATAACATCAGATAAGAGATTGTGGCTTTCATATCAGTGAATAATGGAAGTAATGGCCCAGTAGTTTTATCCTAGACTATTAATCCAGAGACCCATGTAATGTTCTGGGATTCGTGTTCAAATCTGCCATGGGGAAAAAGTGAAATTTGAATTCATTGAGAACCTGGAATTAAGAGTCAAATGAGGACCTTGAAACCATTGTTGATTAGCTTACCTCGTCTGGCCTATGTGTAACTCCAGACCCACGACAATATGGTTGACTCTTAACTGCCCTCTAGCCAATTAGAGGTAGGAAATAAATGCTGGCCTAGCCGGTGATGCCCACATCCTGTGAATGCATAAAATAAACAAAGAATTTGCTTAACAAACAGAAAATATGCTGCTTGGTAAGACAGAACTTGAAAATTGCTGAGAAAAGGCAATCTGTTCAAAGCTTTTCTTCTTGATGTGATCGGGAAAGATGCAAGAATGCCAAATTTCATAGAGAGCAATGATTTATACTGTGTAAGAGAAAAGTTCAGATTGGTTGGTTAAATAACTCCATGAGGGCCAGTAATACATCGCAAAGTCAACCTTTATACACGTACAGTACGTGACACTGATCCAGCTCGCTCGGAGTCAGCTCCTAGAGTGCTCAGAACCCCTGACACTCTTGTTTATATTTGTCAACCAGGGCTCCCTGATTGGACCAGGTTGACAGCCCTAATCAAGGAACTCCTATTCTGAGATCCACCTGACTGATCTCGTTCCAATTACTACAGTTGGCAAGTCAGCTCTGGTTGGTCAGGGTATTGCCATGGAGTTTGCAAGGGAATATTGATCCCTGTGCTTTTGTTTAGTTTAGAAAGGTGCAATGTCTATACATGTTCCATTTTACTGAAGGCAACAGATCCCTGCATAATAATATAGGATATAGGGAGGCGATGGTCTCGTGGTGGTATTGCTGGACTGTTAATCCAGAGACCCAGAGGTAACGGTCTGGGGACCTGGGTTCAAATCCCGCTACAGCAGGTGGTGGAATCTGAATTCAATAAAATCTGGAATTATAAGTCTAACGATAACCTTTTTATCCATTGTAAATTGTCAGAAAACCCATCTGGTTCACTAATGTGCTTTTAAAAAAGGAAATAGCCATTCCTACCTGGTCTGGTCTACATGTGACTCCAGACCTACAGTAATATAGTTGACTCACAACTTAATTGCCTCTGGGCAATTAGGAATGGACAATAAAACTGGCCTAGCCAGCGATGCCCCCATGCTATGAATGAATAACTAAAAATTTGTAACTTCTAGCTAGCTTAGGTGAGTCATATTGCACTTGGTATTTGGCATTCTTGTATCTATCCTGATGTGAGAAAGTGGCAAACCTTTGACAGCATTTTGTTTTTCAGCAATAAACATGAATTTGTAGTGTATTTAAATTTATTTACATTCTAATTACATCCCTTTCCTCTGAGCTTCAATAACCCTAAAATGTAAACTATTTTCTTCAACAAATTGTAAAGTGCTTGCTTAAGTCAGACAGAGTGTGGTGTCTGGAAGCACATGCAATGATTATTCACAGATCGGTGAATCATATTTTGTTGTCTTAACCCTTGCACTACTCTACAAACAGGAACTCCATACTGTTGACACAAATGTGGTATCTGGCACTACAAACTTATCCTCACATTCTCTGCACGCTAAACCACAAATCTGAAGATTTTTTTAAAAAATAAAACAGTCCCTTTTTCAGGTTAAACAGCAAATTTGGTATTTTTCTTTAGGTTTCAATGTTTTTTAGTTTGCTCAGATATTTGCCTATACATAGTTGATTTAAATCATGGTTTTTTTTTATCAAATTCTGCTTGTGGTAAGTCTGGGAATAAAATCTAGAAAACAGAAAAAAAAGAAACCAACCTTCAACACCCACTTTAATACAAAGTATATTTACAGGAACTGCTGCCGTGCGCTGAGTGGACCTTGAAGCTCAGATACAGCAAGATTTAGTATTTTTGTCTTATTACATATTAACATTCTAAATAGCAAATGGTCATTTGAAGCAACATGCTTTCCTAATGTCTTGTATAATGCAATGAGTTATAAGTTTGAGTCAACAATTCTCACTCATGCAGCATAATTTTAGTCTCAGTCAGAACAACATTTCAACAAAAATTAAATCAATCTACATTCCTGTCCCATTCATCCTTGTAGCTGCTAGACGTCTCACTCTGGCATAGGATGTGGCGAATTTAAAATGCTTTCTTTCTATTATAAATAGCAAACAGGAAAATATGTGATATAAATATATTAGGTTGTCTTTAGAATGTATGTATGGTGTGGTGGAAAGAAAATTACAGACAAACTGAGGCATGATGAAGTAACAGCTGCTGTAATTATTTTGGATTATTTTTCTACCCATCGGCCTGGTTTATTTGAAATTTTGGCAGGTGAAGTTTGCAGCTGTACATGTGGGACTATTCATATCTTACCAATTTACTACTTTACAACCAGCAAGTCCTCTGTAGCCAGTGCAACAATTGTATTGATTACTTATTATTATTGGACTCTTGCCCATTGCGCATAGATATCAATTTCAGCTATTTGTTCTTGATAAACCATTAATAATAGCAATCCAATTGTTAAATCAATTATGTGCATTACGTTTGAGATTATCAGAAGTAGTGATGGCTAGTAAGTGTAGTTTTATGGTCAATGCAAGAGTACTAGGCAGAGAGAGAAAGCCCAATAGATAGACATGTAAGTGAGCACAAAATCTGTATCCACAAAGGAAATAAAGAAAGTATACGTAAAATAACATACTTTATGTTTGTGAAATGAAGGGGGGTGATTTTATGATATAATGTAGGTCATCATTTACCCAATAAGCACATTTTCAGTGAATTTTGATTGCATAGCCTGTGATTCCAATCAGTTATCATGTCAATGATTTCCCAAGATGTACTCCTTGTGCCTCTTGGATTATCAAGTGACTCATGATATATTATTTCAATATTATTTGAAGGTTTCTTTAGTATATTGTTAAGTAATATCAATTTCAACTATTTATTTTATGGGTACAGTTTAATATTAGAAACCTGGCAAAAAAGCATAAGCCTGTGATTAAGTTTCTTTTATGTTTATAATCATTCTAATGATCCATTCTTTGTCTTGTTTCTAAATTATTTTATTCGGAGGAAAGTCTGTGGAAAAAGTTACGAAGCTTTCATTTAAAGGAATAGAAGTTGGAACTCAAATAGCAAATAAGAGCTTAGCTTGACTGAAATGTATATTAAAAGTAATGTGCTGAAACTGAAATTGAAATATCAAATATTTAAACTTACCGAATGCCTTCCTTGACACACAGAAAATTTACAGTATTCCAAATCTCTGTGTGATGATGACGTCTCTCATGACTCTGACATTCTCCAGATTGTTGTATTTCATTTAATGGTCTTATTGGCCTGCTGTCTTGTGTGTTTCTGTTTATCAATCTCCATTTAAGTGAAAAGTACATGCGACTGCCTTTTTCCCCTCCACAGAATAATTTTGCATGTAAAGTTTGGGTTTCTAATCATCAAAACAATTTGTATTTAGTAATATGCAATAGCTGTTTGCAGATGGTCTGCTTCAGTTGCTACTAGATTGAGCTAACTGTTAAAAATGTTGCCCACAAGAAGATATGTTGAAAGAATTTTGTCAATATTCAGTTCAACCTTCTGCATTTAGCCATAGCAGTCCTAAACACATTTGCAGTCATCCTATTAAAATGCCGTCACAGGTTTTTCCTTTGCCAGAAGCTATTAATGTTAGCCCATGTGCATCCAAATTCCAATGGATTTTACTTTATCATTATCAATAAACATTCACTAAAATACCAGAACAGCATTTGTACCTATAAGTAATAAATTTGCTGTTATGAGCCATAAGTTAGAATGGTTTCAACCAGAATTGTTAGTGCAGAAATATTATGTTTATGTCTTCAAAAAAGCTTACACAATCTAGTCAGTGCTCCATTGGAAAAGACTCACTTTAATTATGTAAGCAACTGATCCTCAGATCTATAATTGCAATGAGGAAGAATTAGCACCTTTCCCAGTGCTGGATCTATTCATTAAATAGTGAAATTAAAAAATTTCCAGTAGAATTCTAAAAGTCCCAACTCTAGTTCTGTTGTTAGTCATTCATGTTGGTCTAATTTGACTGAAGAATCAACATAGCAGACTACAGACAAGTTGCTCTCTCATGCTGAGAAGTGGTACTTTTTCCAGAAAGGAATGAAAAATAGGAAACCATGTCCTGAAACCTTACATTGCACCTGTAAAATTCAGATTTGGCTGCAGAACAGAGGGCAGTTAAATGCTGGCCCAGCAAGTGAAGCCCACATTTCATGAATGAATAAAAAGAAGTGATGCCCAATCATAGAATCCCTAGCATGTGGAAGTAGGCCGTTCAACCCATCAAATTCACGCCAATGCTCCAAAGAGCATCCCACGCAGACCCGCCCCACTACTGTATTCCTGTAACTCTGCATTTCCCATGGCTAATCCACCTAGCCTGCACATCTTTTGACTGTGAGAGGAAACCAGAGCACCCGGAAGAAAGCTGCACAAGACATTGGGACAACGTGCAGACTCCACACAGTTGCCTGAAGGTGGAATCGAACGTGTGTCCCTGGTGCTGTGAGGCTAAAGTGCTAATCATTGAGCCAGCGTGCCACCCAGAATCAGACTTAATCATCAGATATGCAGTTTCTAAAAACTGGAGTTAATACAACAGGTGACATACAAATTTTACATGTATTGAAGTAGTAGGAATGCTTTGCTGAAATTTTTCAACAGATTTCTAATTGATGACAGTTGTATGAGATGTTGTTGGTGGTGAGGGGCCTTACAAAATATTCCTTGTTTTTTTAACAGATTTGCAATGTTCCACAATGTTAGAATACCACGAGAAAATCTACTGAATAGAACTGGAGATGTGACACCTGAAGGAACTTATACAACTTCGTTCAAGGTGAAACACAATAACCGAAAATACCGTCTACATGTATGGTTCTCCTTTACTTTATTGTAGCAGCATTTAAAGATGTCCATGTGTCACAGAAGGCTGATTTTAAAAAAAGGATGGCTGGCCAAAGCTCTGCATACCACAATACAAGCTGCCGTGTTACCAGCTGTAGGAACCTACTGTGCCAGCATTTATGCAGAACTTGTTAAAATATGTTATGCTCGTGATCAGGCTGAATGTGGTATAAAATGACCACTATAGTAAGGTTGTTATTACCTTCAATTAGGTCTGTAATGTTGAAGATGTGTCTGTGAATTTCTTAGCAGCTGCTTTATTTCAGCTTTTTTAAGTCTTGTTGAATGTGTTAATGACTAACAGGTACTTTTTACTTCGGTTTAATCATGTACAGCTCAATTCCTGTAAAGACTTGTTTGCGTCAGTAATTTTTTGGAGAGTAAAAGGATAACCAGAAGAGTGTAGGTATTTTTTATGATCTTAGTTGAGACCAGCAATTTTTGCTTTGCAATCCAAAAACCCCAGGTATTTGCAAAAAGGATAAAACAACAAGATTCAGTGAAATAACTGCACAAGGACCAGTATCCTGTCACCAAGTCATCCATTATTTACATATGCACAGTACATGGGCTCTGACCAGCCAGCTAAGAGCCAGTCCCTAGAATGAGGAGATTCAGCCAGGGGTCCCTCATTGCCCCAGGTTAAAAAGCCCAATCAAGGATTTCATAGTCCATGAGATCCACCTGGCCCTTGTTCCAGTCATTACATCCCTCCTCCTCCCAAGTCCGGGGATGTAGGCCTGTTTTAATCTTGTAGCTTCACCTGGGACGTTTTCATACCAGATCTGGTTCGTCCTACTCTGACTCGGATGGCGTGTACCAGAATGTAGCCTGTCTCTTGTGCCAGGAGCGTCTCAGGTGATTTCCCTCCTCCTCTTCAAACCGTAATGGTATTGATGCTGCAGCCATCATGCACTCTGAAGTTTCATCGTCGCTAAATGGAGAGGGAGATACCACAGTTTCTGACAGCCTTTGTGGCTGTTCTGAGGGGGCAGGTATGTTTTGCTCCTGTCCTGTTTGCGAGGTAGCAGCTTTCTTGTGATCCACGTGTTTGTTCAGGACTGCCCTAACTACGTAAACTTTGTATGACATGTGGATGGCATTGGTGTTCCAGCTGCTATTCCCTGCCCCCGCCCAGTTTGGACATTTAGGTACAATCTCATGCGGACACTTCTGCCAATTAGCAACTCTGCTGCAGCTATCCCAGTAGTTGTGTGAGGGGTGGTCCTGTAATCACACAGGAACTGGGACAGTTTGGTAGTGAGTGAAGCTGTAGGCTGTTTCTTTAAGCCTGCCTTCAATGTTTAGACTGCTGTTTCCACCAGACAATTGGACGATAGAACTGTCTGAACATGCCGAATGCCATTCAACTGTAGGAAACACTCAAAATCCTTGCTGGTAAATGACGCCCCATTGTCTGTGACCATTACGTCCAGGAGTCTGTGTAGTACGAATGAGGTTCGCAGCTTTTCGATCATCATCCCTGAATTTGCTGAATGAATTCTATGCACATCCAACACTTTGAATGGGCATCCATGATGACCAAGAACATTGAGCACATGAAAGGACCGGCATAGCCCATGTGCAACAGAGTCCAGGGTTTTTTTTTTTATAGAACCCCTACAGTGTGGAAACAGGCCCTTTGGCCGAACAAGTCCACACCAAACCTCACAGCATCTCACCCAGACTCATCCCCCTATAACCCACCTAATCTACACATCCCTATGGGCAATTAGCATGGCCAATCCACCTAGCCTGCACATCTTTGGACTGTGGGAGGAAACCGGAGGAAACTCACGCAGACACAGGGAGAATGTGCACACTCCACACAGATAGTCGCTCTAGGCTGGAATCAAACCCAGGACCCTAGCACTTTGAGGCAGCAGTGCTAACCGCTGAGGCCATTCCCACAAAAGTGGGGGCATTGCTGGTGGTAATTTCTGTCCTTGTTGGCACTCTGCTGCACTGGTGGGGCAATGCCCAATGTCAGTATCCAAACCATGGCCACCAGACATGACATCTTGCCAACATTTTCATTTGGATGAACCTGCTGGAGTTCAGCTAGTATCTGGCAGCGACCTTTATTCTGGGGAATCACTCTTGCTACCCATAGTTATATCCCGTCCTCTGCAGTGATCTGGTCTCGCTGAGTTCAGAAAGGTTTCTATCCTGGTTGTGATGGCTCTTTTGTTTTCCCTGGTTCTTAAACAGCCTAATAAAACCAGTAGCAACTCAGAATTAGAGGAGGCTTGGTGTCGTAATATTCTTAACTAAATCTGTCAACTCTTGAAAGGTTTTGGTATCTGGCACCTCAGGGAAAGATAGGCTCCTAATAACTGAAAATACTGTGGGCCCACAAGCAGTCAGAAGGATTACTCATTGCTTTTCATCTGTCCCAATGTCATTTGCCCAGAAAAAATAACGCATTCGTTCCACGTACGACAGGATGGATCAACACAAGCTTCCCAAATAAAGGCATGAGACTAGAAATGCTTACCTCAACTCAAAGAAGACTGTTGTGAGCGAACTTTCTTCAGGAGCATCCTGTTTTCTCAGCCACTGAAATAAGTGCTGAGAGGCCAGTATCCCATCACGAAAGTCACCCTTTATTTACATGTGCATAGTACATGGGCTTTGACCAGACAGCTCAGAGCCAGACCCTAGAATGAGGAGACTTTCTGAATCTCCTGTTTATATCTGTCAGCCAGGACTCCCTGATTTTCCCAGGTTAACAACCCTAATGAAGGATCTCATAGGCAATGAGATCTACCTAGCTCATGTTCAAATCACTACGGTCACAATTTACAAGCCTCCAACTTGTGAACACAATCCTATATAAGGGTGTAGTTTTAAAAATCTGACCTTTGCTTGGACTTAAGAATGGCTGCTTTAGATTGTCCTGAATTGTGTTCCAACCCAGTACAAATCAACTTGCAAACAGACTGAAGTACAGAACCCGTTCACAACTCGGGACTGCCTGTACACAAAAAGAATATGATTACTAATAACTGCACTCCATCTGAAATAATCAGTTACATGTACTCTAAACAAAACATTTTAACTCAAATTTTGTTCCACACTATTTGACATAACAATCTGAAAAATGTAAGTCCAATACTTACTGAAAATTAGAAAATTAACCACTTGAGATGAGTACTGTTTTAAAGCTTCACATAGGGCTTTTTGCTTATTTGAAGCAAGATTATTCCTTCAGAGTTTCTATAAACATTCCTTGGTTATAAACTTGCATTTCCACATGCCATCACTAGTGTCTTGAGCGTAGCCACTTCAGATCCACCTTCCCGACCCAAACTGTCAACTTTCCTGCTCCTCTGATGCTGCTTTGGCCTGCTGTGTTCCTCCAGCTCCACACTGTGTTATGTCAGATCAGAACTTTCTTAGGTCCAATGTTTTTTAACTTCAGTTCTTGCATTAAAAGACACTCTCTGTCTCCCACTTTCTCTTTCTCTCTTCTCTCTTTCTCTTCCTCTCTTTCTGTCCGCTCTTTCCCGTCTGTCTCCCCTAACTTTCTGCCATATCTCTCTCTTCCCTTGCTCTTTGCTCAGTCTGTCCTCTCCCCTCACCCCTGCACACCTTCTGTCCATCCACACCCACTCAGTGTTAGTCAATTAACAAGAGTTTTAAATCCTTTTAGCCGACACGCAGAATTCCAACAGAATCCTGCTTCAAGGCAATGTTTCTTGTAGCCAGTTTGTTCCAAACCTGAACGAATTTACTTGAAACAGAATCACACATAAGAATCTGTACCCAACCATAATTAACTTCTTGTTGACCCTGTCTACTCTTGTTTATTTCCCAGACAGCTTGGTTACATGGTCACTGGAAGGAAGTTGCATTTTACAAGAAAGTATCCTTCAGAAAAGCTTAGTTCTTCAAGGGATCATCGCTTCAACCTAAAATATAGGTTTTACTTGAAAAGCATTCAGGGCATCGCACATTTAAAATTAGAAGTGCACTTAATTTAGACTTCACCTGACGCAGGAGCAGCGCTTCAAAAGCTTGTGATTTCAAATAAACTTGTTGGGCTATAATCTGGTGTCGTGTGACTTCTGACCTTGTCCACCTCAATCCAACACTGGCATCTCCACATCTTAATTTATAACTAATCTTGGATAGTAGGAACTGCAGATGCTGGTGAATCCGAGACAACAAGGTGCAGGGCTGGATGAACACAGCAGACCAAGCAGCATCATAGGAGCAGAGAGGCTGACATCAGAAAAATGATGAAGGGTCTAGGCCTGAAACATCAGCCTCTCTGCTCCTATGATGCTGCTTGGCCTGTTGTGTTCATCCAGCCCTGCACCTTTGTTATAACTAATCTTTCTTGCATTCATCCAAAAAATGTTATCATGAGTGATTTTCAATTATTCCAGTACTGGAAGTGATACTTTGTAGTTGATACCCATGTTTTTGTAATTCCTATTTAGAACTCTAATGATCGATTTGGTGCTTCACTTGGAGCATTATCTTCTGGTAGAGTTTCAATCACAGGGATTGCAACCACAAATCTTAAGCTGTGCTTGACAATTGGCATTCGGTATTCTGCAGTACGTCGTCAGTTTGGACCAACAGATCATGATGAAATACCACTGCTTGAATATCAATTGCAGGTATGTGCCAATGTAACGTATTATGAAAAATAACCATCGACTGTAATAGGTACAAATTGCAATAAAAACTAGTCATTTTTAGTTATTCCTGTGCAGCATTTTTCCATGTTGATAGAGTAATCTAAAAACAAGTTATTATTGTCATTACCATTGTTATTTACCAAGGGATAAAGCTTGATTTGATTTGTATTTTTAGCTGATGGCTTGATGCTTTTCTTAACTCCACATTTAAGCAATATTTGAATTTGTGTTTAGGTATTACAGTGATCAAAAATAATGGAGACACAGTGATTCCCTGATTAATGGGAACTGTTGTATGTAATTCAGTTCCTGTCAAATATTTGCACATTCATTATATTCTGTTCACCATAGTCTTGAAGTCCATATGACTATGAAGATAGTGAACAATCCCCTGCATTTTGGGGAATACTGCTAAAGGATAGATGTGTGAACCCTTTAATGCCTTATAGACGCAGATTCGTGTTGTCTGGTATGAGTATCTTGGATAGCACAAATAAGCACATATTTCAAAACTTTTGAAGAGCTCCTTTTGTAACCTGCAGAGTGTAACTTTCAGAGAGTGGAGTGTGGCAGTTTTTTAAGAGTAAGAGTGTAAAAGGTAATCTCTTACCTTAGAATCTAGTTGCTGCTAGTTTTTCAATAACCATAAGTTGTTCAGTAGGGTTTAAAAGATAGATAGTTAAGTCTCTTTGGGGGAAGGCAGATTTTTTTAAAATAAAGCAGAATCTGGCCACAATAGACTGAGAACAGCTCCTTGCAGTAAGACTACAGCGGAATAATGGGGGGCATTCAAAAAGGAGTTGGGGAGAGTGTAGGCCCAACATGTACCCTTTAGAGGGAAATGTAGGAGCAATAAGTACAAGGAACTCTGGATGTCTAGGACAATTCAAGACTGGATAAAGAAGAAGGGTAGGACTTTTAGCAAGTCCAAAGAGAGCAATTCAGCTGTCACCCGAGAGGAATACAGGAAGTGCCGGAGGGAACTTAAGAAAGCAAGTAGAAGAACAAATAGGGGGCATGAAGAAGGACTTATGAAGGATTAGGGAGAATCCTAAGATATTTTACAAATACATTAAAGGGAAAATGTTAACCAGGGAAAGAATAGGGCCAATTAGGGATCAAGGGGGCAACCCGTGTGTGAAACCACAGGACATTGGAAGGATTTTGAATGAATACTTCTCTGCAGACTTCACTCTGGAAAAGGAGGACATAGGTACAGGATTCAGAAAAAGGAGCTTGCACAGTTTGACATAGGAAAATGGGGAGTTATTGGAGGCTCTGTCAAGCTTAAAAGCAGACAAATCCCCTAGCCCAGATGAATTACATCCCAGTCTGCCATGGGAGTTGAGGCAGGAAATTACAGGGGCTCTGACACTAATTTTTAATTTCTTTCTGGCCACAGGGAAAGTGTCAAAGGACTGGAGGATGGCTAATGTGTTTTTTTAAGAGGGGTGGTAAAGATGAACCAAGAAATTACATGCCCTGAATCTCCCATCAGCGATAGGAAAACTATTGGAGAAAATTCTGAAGGAGCAAATTAACACCCACTTGAAAAGGCACAGGTTAATTAGGGATAGTCAGCATGGCTTTGTCAGAGAGAGGTCAAGTCCATCAAATTTGTTCGAATTTTTTGAAAATGTGATCGAGTGTGTGGATGTGCGAAATTCAGTTGATGTAATTTATATGGATTTCAGCAAAGCTTTTGACAAGGTCCCACATGGGAGACTGAGAAAATTAAAGCACATGGAATTGAGAGAAACTTGGCGAGATGGATCAGAAACTGGCTTAGTAATAGGACACAAAGGGTAGTTATAGAAGGCTGTTTGAGTGACTGGAGGCTGGTGCCCAGCGATGTACCACAAGGATCAGTACTGGGATCCTTATTGTTTCTTATATGCATAAATGATATAGTGAAAAATGTGGAGGGAATGTTAAGCAAATTTGCAGACAAAACCAAGATTAGTAGAGTGGTTAATAATGAAGAAGGTGGTTGTAGGTTATAGAAGATATAGATGGGTTGGTCAGATGGGCAGATTTGTGACCGATGGTATTTAACCCTGATAAGTGCGAGTTGATGCACTTTGGAAGAAGAAACAAGAGGAGGGAATATTTAATGCAAGGACACTGGGGAGCTTAAGGCAGGAGAGAAATCTTGGGTAGTTATTCATAGATCCCTGAATTCGGCAGAGCACGTGAATAGGATATTTAGGGAGCCATATGGGACACTTGCTTTCATCAGTTGTGGCGTAAGCTATAAGAGCAAGGAGGTAATGTTGGAGTTGTACAGAGTGTTGGTCAGGCCACAGCTGGAGTACTGTGTGCAGTTCTGGTCACCTCACTATGGCAAGGATGTGATAGCACTACAGGGGATATAGAGGAGGTTCACAGGATATTGTCTGGTATGGAGAAGTTGAGCAATAAGGAGAGATTAGGTAGACTTGGATTGCTTTCCTTAGAGCAGAGAAGACTGTGGGGGACATGATTGAGGTGTGTAAGCTAATGAAGGGTATAGACAGAGTGAATAGAAAGCAACTGTCCCCCTTGGTCTGAAGGGTCAGTCACAAGAGGGCACAGTTTTAGGTTAAGGGGCAAAAGATTCAGAGGAGATTTGGGAAAACATTTTTTCACTCAGTGAGTGGTCGGAATCTGGAATGTTCTGACTGGAAAGCTGGTGGAAGCCAGAAACCTTACAACCTTTAAAAAATATTTGGAGGAGTACTTCAAATACCATAACATTCAAGGATATGGGTCAAGTGCAGGAATGCACTTTTGCTGGTAGTTATGTCAGTGCAGATTCAATAAGCAGAAGGGCCTTTTCTGCCCTCTATGAATCTGTGAGAGTAAAAATAACCTCTCCTAGTTGGTAGTGTGGGAGTTAGGTAAAGTAGGGAAAGGAAGTTTTTTTTTCTTTTTTTCTGCTGTCTTGTTTTCCAAACTACTTTCCCAGATCAGTGGGGGTGGGAGCAGACCAAGATCCAAGAGCTGGGAGATCAGGATATCATGTTGCAACTTTATAAGACTTTGGTTAGGCCACACTTTAGAATATTGTGTTCAGTGCTGGTCACCACATTACAGAAAGTACGTGGAAGCTTTGGAGAGATGCAGAAGAGATTTACCAAGATGCTGCCTGGATTAGAGGGTATGAGCTAAAAGGAGAGGCTAGTAAAATTCGGGTTGTTTTCTGTTGAGCGTTGCAGGCTGAGGGGAGACTTGATAGAAGTCTATAAAATTATGAGATACATAGATAGGCTTGACAGTCAGAATCCTTTTCCCCAGAGTTGAAATGTCCAACACTAGAGGGCATGCATTTAAGGTGAGAGGGAGGAGGTTCAAAGGAGATGTGAGGGGCAAGTTTTTTACACAATACTAGGAGCCTGGAACGCGCTGCCAGGGCTGGTGGTAGAGGCAGATACGTTAGGGATGTTTAAGGGACTTTTAGATAAACATATAAATGTGCAAAGAATGGAGAAATATGAACCATAAGCACCATAGGCAGGCAGAAAGGATTAGCTTAACTTGGTGTCATGTTCGGCACATCGTGGGCCAAAGGGCCTGTTCCTGTGCTTTTTTTTATGGTCAATTATTAAGGATTAACTGAGAAGTAGAAGGGTTAAGTAAAAAATTCAGAATAAGGAGACGACAGTTAAGGCAAAGGGAGTATTTTTAAGATTAAGTAATTAGAAAAGTTAGCAAATAAGATTAAGTTCATGTTCAATTCATGGCAGGTGAAGTTAGCTGAGTGCAATGTATGACCTGTCATGTGTGGGAAGTCATTGACATTCAGAGAGGCGGTCACACTCAGTTTAAGGGACTGGAGGAGAGAAGGGAATGGGTGACCACCAGGCCGTCAAAGAAAATCCAGCAGACCTGCTCACAAATTGGTTTTCCTTTGGAAACTGATGAATGTTCTGGTTCCTTAAGGGAGTGCAGGCAGAACCAAGCTGCTGGCACCACAAGTGGCCTGACTGGGGGGAGGAAGAAAAAAGCAAAAACCACAGTGATAGGGGATTCATTAGTTAGGGGAACAGACATGTGTTTCTGTGGCTGCGGGTATGACTCACAAGATTGTGTGTGGCCTCCATGATGCCAGGGTCAGGGATGTCATGAGTGGCTGTAGGGACTTTATGACTCTGTGACAATAGATAGGTCGTGGTACACATTGGTATCAATGGTTGTAGGTAGAATGATGGATGAGGTCTTGCATCAAGAATTGTGAAGCTAGGACTAAAGAGCAGGACCTCAAAGGTTGAAATTACTCCTAGTGCCACATCTAGTGAGTTCAGAAATGGGAGAATAGGGCAGATGAATGTGTGGCTGAAGAGTTGGTGTACAAGGAAGGGTTTTAGATTCGTGGATCACTGGGATGACTTCTGGCAAGGTGGGACTTGCACAAGCAGGATGGTTTGCACCTGAACCAGAATAGGACCAACATCCTTGTGGGTGCTTTTTCTAGTGCCGTTGAGAGGAATTTAAACTAGTTTGGCAGTGGGATGGGAGTTATTTAAAAAAGGAAACAGCGTACTTTAATAAAGGGACCGAGGTAGAGAGAATTCAGCGAGTCTGGATTGCCTCTAATCCCAGAAGTATTACTGGTAAAGCAGGTGAGTTATGGATGTGGATTGACACATGGAGTTGTGATGTTGCCATTTCAGACATGTTTGAGGGAGGGGCCGCACAGGCAACTTGACATTCTAGTGTACAGGGTCTTTAGGCAGGACAGTGGAGGATTTAAAAGAGGTGGTGGTGACCCATTAATAATTAAGATGTCAGTTATTGCAGTAAAGAGGAACGATATCTTAGAATGGTCTTCAAATGGGGCTTGTAGGTAGACCTTAGGAATAAAAAGGGTGCAGTCGCACAGTTTAGAGTGTATTATAGATCCCAGACAGTCACTGGGCAATAGAGGAACAAGTATGTAGATAACTTACTGAAGTGTGTAAAAACAATAATAGCACATTTAGAGAGGCAGTCACATGTAGTTTAAGGGACTGAAAGAAAGAAGGGAATGGGTGAACACCAGGCCGAATCCAGCGGTAGGGCAGGAGTCCCCTAGGGTCCTGCTCACAAATGATATTTTTGTGTAAAAACAATAATAGGGTAATTATATTAGGGGATTCAACTTCCCTAACATTAGTTGAGGTAGTCATAGTGTAAATGATTGAGAGGGGATAGATTTCCTGAAATACATTCAGGAGAGCATTTTCTTATCAACATTTAGAAAGGCAAACAAGGAACAGTGCAGTGTTGGACCAAATTCTGGAGAACGAAACTGGGCAGGTGTTCAAGGTGGCAATGGGAGAGCATTTTAGTGATAGCGACCACAACAATAGTCTGTTTTAAGTTTGCTGTGGAAAAGGAAAACGATGGCCTGCAGAAAAGGGTTTTGAATTGGTGGAAGGCATGTTTTATTAAAATAAGGCAGGATCTGGCCACAGTAGACCAGGAACAGCTATTTCTGGGTAAATCTACAGCAGAACAGTGGGGTGCATTCAGAATTGACTTGGTGAGAGTGTAGACCCAATATGCGAAATATAGGAGCAGCAAGTAAAGAAAACCCTGCATGTCGAGGAATATTCAGGACTGGATAAGAAGGAAAAGAGAGGCCATGAACAGATATAAAGGGAGAAAATCAACGGAGGCCCTAGTGGAGTATGGAAAGTGCAAGGAGGGGTGGCAGGGAAATCTTAAAACATTAGGAGAGCAAAGAGGGGGCATGAAGGAAACTGCAAGATAAGATTAGGGAGAATTTGAAGATGCTTTAAAGGTATATCAAAGGGAAGTGGATAACCAGGGACAGAGTTGATTAGGGATCAACGGCACAGTCAATACATAGAGCTGGAAGACATTTCACATATGTTCTCTTTGGAGAAGGAGGATGTAGGTACAGAATTTGGGAATAGAGACTGTGAGCGTCGTAAGCAATTTGACATAGGAAGTGAGAAAGTATTGGAGGTCTTGGCAGTCTTAAAAGTGGACAAATCCCCATCCGGATAAGTTGTATCCCACGATGATGTTGGAGACTAGGGGAAAATCTGCAGGGGCTCTGACCCAAATTTTTAATTCTTCTCTGGCAAAATGGGAGGTGCCTCAGGAATGGAGCTGATCGGGTTCTAGTTTTCATGTCCACTGAGTCTCTCATAAGTGATAGGGAAACGATTGGAAAAAATTCTGAAGGACAGAATTTATTTCCACTTAGAGAGGCAAGTTTTGATCAAGCGATTGCCAACATGGCTTTGTCAGAGAGAGGTCATGTTGAACAAATTTGAATTTTTTGACGAAGTGACCTGATGTATAAATGAATGTAGTTCAGTTGATGTTTATATGGATTTCAGCAAAGCATTTGACAAGGTCCCACATGGGAGACTGATCAAGAAGGTAAAAACACATGGGTTCCAGGATAGCTAGGCTAGTTGGATCCAAAATTAGCTTAGAGGTAGGAGACAGAGAGTGGTGGTAGAAGGCTGTTTGTGTGATGGGAGGCCAGTGTCCAGTGGTGGACCACAGGGTTCAAAGGTGTGTCTCTTATTTTTTTGTTATACCTAATATAAAAGAAAAGGGGTGGGACGATAAGTAAGGTTGCAGGTGACATGAAAACTGGGCAATTCATTGACAGTGAAGAAGATCTTGCGTAACAGCAGGATTTAGACGATTAGTCAGATGAGAATTTAAACCTGAACAGTGTGAAGAGATCCATTTTGGAAGAAGTAACAAACAAGGGAGTTCTCAATGAATGGCAGGACACTAGAAACTCAGAGGAACAGAGAGATCTTGGGTAGTTGTCCATTGGGCCCTGAACGTAGCTGGTCAGGTTAATAGGATAGTTAAGAAAGCATACATGATACTTGCCTTTACCAGTCATGGCATAGATAATAAGGCAGGGAAGTCATGTTGGAGCGGTTCAGGACTTTATGGTTAGACCGCAGCTGGAGTTCTGTGTGCAGTTCTAGTCATTGCACTGTAGGAAAGATGTGATTGCACTGGAGGGAGTGCAGAGGTGATTCACCAGAATGTTGCCTGGGATGGAGCAGTTTAGCTATGAAGAGAGACTGGACAAGCTTGGATTGTTTGCTTCAAAGCAGAAAAAGCTGAGAAGAGACCTGATTGAGGTATCTAAGATTGTGGCAGGTATGGACTGGGTGGGTAGAAAACAGCTGTTCCGCTTAGTTGAAGAGTCAATAACTTGGTGAAACAATCTTAAGATGAAAGACAGGATATTTGGAGGGGATTTGAGGAAATGAATCCACTGGGTGTGATGGGAATCTGGGATGCAATATCTGGGATGATAGATGAGGCAGGGAACCTCAACTTTTAAAAAAGTAGTTGGATGAGCACTTGAAATATCATAACATTCAAAGCAGTGGGCTAAGTGCTAGAAAGTGGGACCAGTGTAAATTTAAGGTAGTTGGTGCAGACTTGATGGGCCAAAGACCCTCATCTATTCTGTATGATTCAATGGTTCATAATCATGTCAACCTCATCCTGCTCATAATATTATAACATTTAAATAGTTAATCCAAAAGTGTTGAATATGCAATGTGTTTTTAATAAAGCATGTATTTCATTTTGTGTTTGTGCTTCTCTGTGCATGCTTCCCTCTTGGGAAAGATAGCTAGCCTACATCCAACAGCACATGAAGTGGTTGTATTCCACTCCCACTTAATGATAAGCATTTTCACATTATTTTTCATGGGATCCCTTGCAAAGGTTCCAGGGACCACTAGAAGTCAGCAAAATCTGATTTGAAAAGTTCTGTATCACAGGGTCAGAAAATTGTTTCCCACTCTATAACTTCGTCCCATAGCTTATCCCTTTGTTTAATTAAAAGAAATGATTGCAGAAGACGTAGTGGAGGTGTTTTCAAACATGTTCTTTGATCTCCACCATAAAGCAGGGAGGTGAAGGCCTAGTGAAAATAAAGCTTCAACAGGTATGCAGAGAAATGGCAGAAACATCTGTTTACAGGGGGTTCTGCTATAACACGTGTTCCAGCAACGCGAATCAGCTATAATGCAACTGACGAATAGGAGAACGCTATTTCTAAAACACAAACTTGTGTTGGCTATAAAGCAATTCCATCGGTGCATGAAAGAGTGTGTCAACATTACATGATCGTTTTGCCGGTGATGTCAGTAAGGACTGTTTGCACGCAGTTTGGCGGAAGCTTCTCCCAGATTTTTTTCAAGATTTTAAAACGTTTGATCCGTCAGAGGAGCTCCCAACAATCAAAGAACATTTATGTTGATCTTGCAAAGCAAGTTAGATTTGAAGAGGTGGAGAGTGAGGATATTGAAGAGCTGCTTGAGTCCCACTGTGAAAACCTCTCCAAGGCTGATCTGCAACAACTTGTCACTGAGAGGGAAGTGGAAGCTGGAGATGAAGAAGAAGAAGTCCAGGATGCAGCACCATGAGAGCTTTTCACTTCTGTTTTGTCTTCTATCCTGAGTGAAATTGAGAAGCAGTTACAGCTCTTAGAGGACAACGATTGCAATACAGAAAACTCCAGGGTAGCAGTTTGTGGAATAAGATCTTATTTGGCACCCTATAAACAGCTTCTCCATGAAAGAAGAAAAAGGGCAAGGCAGCAAAAGCAGGCTGTCTTTTTTTTAAGCCAACCCCCAAGAAACAGTCTCAAGACAATGAACCACAGCCATCCACTTCTGGATTAACTGCACCTGAAGGTGATGATGACGACCCTCAGCCCCTGCATTAACAACAGAGCGACCTCAAGACCTTTTCCCCCATCAAGTCGTCTTGATATTTTTTCAAGATAAGGTGTTAAATTTACTTTTATTTCATTATTAGATATGATTAAACATTTATTCAAACTGTGCTATCCTTTGTGTTAGGCTTTTGAATGATGCTTTTTGGTGGTCTGCCCCTTATCCCGCTTTTCCCATAGGTCCCGTTATTTCTATAGCACAATTTTCTATAGCATGATGTTGCACAGGAACACAACTTATCACGTTATAGCAGAATCCCCTGTACTCTGTTTCTTCAAGCCTTCTACTAGAGTTACTACAAAGATTGTGCACAATTATTGTTGTCAGGTATTAATGTTATTATCTTTCTAATCAGTCATTTTTCTTGTGATGTACAATTTAAATGAAATATTTTCCTTTATTTCAGCAATGGCGACTTATTCCTTATGTGGCAGCCACCTATGCGCTAGACCACTTTTTCAAGTCACTATTCATGAATTCTGTTGAATATCAAAAGGGAATATTGATGAAGGACAAGAGTGACAGACAGGCAAGTGATGTTACAAATAGTACATGCTTATCCTGTAGAGTTAGATCTTCTTTTGAAAATTGTCAAAAATTGTAAACAGTATCATTTAATATTGTGGTTGGTTGGCTCGCTGAGTTGGGTCATTGTTCCGCAGACGTTTCATTACCCTGCTGGGTAACGTCATCAGTGCAGCCTCTGATGAAACGCCGTTGTGTTTTCCCGCCTGGTATTTAAACTCTGGAGTCCGTTGAGCTGGATTACCTCTCTTCCAGTTTTCCTTCGCAATGGAGTGTATATGGGGTTGAGTTCTATGTGTTTGTTGATGGCCTTCTCCGTGGAGTACCAGGCTTCTAGGAACTCCCGTGCCTGTCTCTGCTTTGCTTGTCCCAGGATCTTTTTGTTGTCCCAATCGAATTGATGGTTCTCCTTATCCATGTAGATAGAGATGAGTGAGCATTGGTCGTGTCTTTTTGTAGACAATTGATGTTCGTGTACCCTGGTTGTTAATTTCCTTCCTGTTTGTCCGATGTAGTGTTTGTCACAGTCTCTGCAGGGAATCTTGTATATGACATTGGTCCTGTCCATAGTGGGTAGTGGGTTTTTGGTTCAGGTGAGCAGTTTCGTAGGGTTGATGAGGGTTTGTGCGCTATTCTGATGCCCAGTGGTCGTAGAAGTCTTGTGGTTAGTTCCGATGTGTTCCTGATGTAAGGTAGCATGATGAGCGTGTTGGGGCATATACTATCTTCCTGGTGTCGTTCGTTAAGTAGGCATCTTCTGACCCAGTTTTTGGATATCCATTGTCCTTGAACACCTGGAAGAGGTATTCTTCTTCTTCTTGGCGTAACTCTGTACTGCAGTGTGTTGTTGCCCGTTTAAATCATGTTCTCACGCAGCTTTGTTTGTGTGTTAGGATGGTTGCTGTTAAAGTTCAGTACTTGGTCAGTGTGTTTGGCTTTCCTGTGTACCTTTGTTAGGAGTTCCCAATTTGTCCTGCGCTGTACCATGACGTCCAGGAATGGGGGCTGTTTGTCCTTCTCCTCCTCTCTGGTGAATGATTCCGGTGAGGGTGCTGTTTATTAGTTTGTGTGTCTGCTCCAGTTTGGTCCGTTTACAAAGGTGCCGTCTACGTAGCATATCCATAGCCAAGGAACTGCAAAGGAGACTAAGGCACCTCGTCAACAAGTCACCCCACTCACTCCACTCAGCCCAAGAGTTCCTCAATTCCATCAAAGACATAAGGATAGATGATAATGACATCAGAATAGTGCACAAACCCTAATCAACTCTATGACAACTGCTCACCCGAACCAAAAACCCACTGCCCATTATGGACAGGACCAATGTCATATACAAGATTCCCTGCAGAGACTGTGACAAACACTACATCGGACAAACAGGAAGGAAATTAACAACAAGGGCACACGAACATCAATTGTCTACAAAAAGACATGACCAATACTTACTCATCTCTACCCACATGGATAAGGAGAACCACCAATTTGATTGGGACAACACCAAGATTCTGGGACAAGCAAAGCAGAGACAGGCACGGGAGTTCCTAGAAGCCTGGTACTCCACGAAGAAAGCCATCAACAAACACATAGAACTCGACCCCATATACACTCCATTGCGAAGGAAAACTGGAAGTGAGGTAATCCAGTTCAACAGACTCCAGAGTTTAAATACCAGGAGAGAAAACACAACGGTGCTTCATTGGAGGCTGCACTGATGATGTTACCCAGCAGGATAATGAAACGTCTGCGGAACAACGAACCAACTCGGCGAGCCAACCAACCACAACATCCACAACCCGAGCTACAAATCTACTCTAAAACCTTAGAGATCATTAATAATTGTCTAAATGTACGCATTTGTCTTAATAGAGCATCTTTTGCATTTGGGGACACAAATGGAGTAGCCCAGTTAAATAATATGGCCATGATATTTTTGTTATCAGAATGCAAGTGTGTTGTTTAACAATAAAGTAGAGTAACTCAACTGAAAATTAGTCTGATGCTGAATCTGCAAGTTCTTCTCATGATGACATCACTAACATTGCACATTTCTATATGAGAACTGTTTGAAGTGTTCAAAATTGGCTTCTTAATAGCGTATTTGATTTGATACTGCTGATTGTGACCTTTTGACACTTTTGATTTTATTAGAAACCTTCCATTTAAAAAAATCCATTTGTTCACATATGATTTTGTTGTCTTGCAATCCTGTCATTCTACACAATGCTTTTTATAAACTCGTGCTTTCATTTCCATTGGCAGAATAGTCAGCTTGCAAATTCCTTGGGGGTGCCAAAATTTGTATGAGGAAGAGTAGTTTCTTTGAGAATCAGAAAGTCAGTTACAATTTGATATGCACCAATGTGCCCTCGATCCAAGAACCATATGTTCAACATAACTACCAGAGTATATGAGAAAATTTGTCCCCTGCAGTTTACCTTGGTATTGGATTTATAATGTACCCTCTCAGTCAACTTGCAATAAAGTTCCACCACGTGTATATGTTTGACCGTGGTTGGTTGGTTGGTTGATTGATTTATTGTCATGTGTACTGAAATACAGTGAAAAGCTTTGTTTGCGAGCGGTACAGGCAGATCGCAGCAAGCAAAGGTTTGCAGATCAAAAAGACTTAGAGGCATACAGGTTACATTGCAAGTTACATTATTTGAGGCTAGAGTCCATTCAACAGTCTGATAACGGCTGGGGAGAAGTTGGTCCTGAACCTGCTCGTGCGTGTGTTCAGGCTTCTGTATCTTCTGCCTGACAGAAGAAGTTGTAGGAGATCATTATTAGGGTGCGCTGTGTCTTTGATAGTGTTGGCCATTTTTCTGCGGCAGCGAGCCATTAAGTAGAGTCCATGGATGGAAGGGTGGCTTCCCTGATGGTCTGGGCTGCGAACACCACCTTCTGTAGTTTTTTACGGTCCTGGGCAGAGCAGTTCCTACACTAGGCCATCATGCACCTGGACAGGATGCTCTTCAATGGTGCATCTGTAGAAGTTGGTGAGGGACCTTATGGACATGCCAAATTTCCTGAGCCGTTGTGAATGACGCCATAAAAATCCTTCTGCGCTACCACTAAGGACATTTGCCAGTCAGCCAATTGTTTCTGTGTCAAATAATCCCCAAGACAAGCTTGTTTGCTAATGAAATTTTAAAAAAATGCTTGTGAATGGATCACAACAGCATAAGTTTTATTCCCCACAGGCTCAACCTCACCGAGAGTATATATTATAACTCATTCATGATGTGAAATAAATAAGGGAGATCTTCTTTCTATTACTATCCAAATGATCTTTACACCAATATTATCATACAAATTAATGCTGGGTGTATTCAAAGTGACTTCTTTTTATAAACATTAATCTACAATTGATTGTCGAAACTAAGATCAATCATTACAATACAGAATTAAGCAGATTACTACTTGTGCAGATTAGAAGTGGGAGTAGACTTGATGGATAAGTAACCTTGCCAAGGATGCAAAAGATAAAGCCATTACTGCATTTCATGTACCTTTGCTATTGAGAGAAAAGTTTGAATTCCGCAGGAGATTGAATGCTTGATCGTGAGCACTAATGAGGCACTGAAAAACTTTATATTCATTTTTCTCCCACTGTCATATAATCACAAAAAGAAGCAGACAGACAATATGGCAAATTGGGACTACTTGAAATTGATTTTCTACTCCTACATAACTAGCATGGAGCTTCAACTACCAGGAATGCTTGACAGGAAATTGTAGATGAACTGCATTGCCCTTGTTGAATAAGTAGCATACTGTAACCACTTCTTCTCACAAAATGGTTACTTTGTTTTTATATGTAGGCAGAGCTTGGTAAAGAAATTCATGCATTGTCTAGTGCAAGTAAATCACTTTGTTCATGGACCGCTCAATTTGGCATTCAAGAGGTCCGTGAAGCTTGTGGTGGTCACGGATATCTTGCTGGTAAGTGCTACTATCAGTAATAGAGTCTCAGAATTAACTATTGAGTTTGTATTGCACTCACTGAATCATAATGAAACACTCATAATCTAAAAAAGCTCTGTTGCAAACTAGACCTGATAAATATTGCATTTTTCAGCAGTTTGAGGAATTGTTCTAAGTAATAAGCTAGTAATTCTGTTAAATGTGATCATCCAGCAATTCGAGCTAGAACTCCAAAAATTTATACATCAACAAATTATATTCATATAGCATATTTAACATTGTACAATGATCAAGGAATTTCACTAGAGAGCATCGATTAGGGCAGATGACCGAAAGATTTGTCAAAGCAGGTTTGTAGGTTTTAAGGAGCATCTTGAAGAAGGAGAGAGAGGATGGTAGAGACACTTAGGTAGAAAATTCCTGAGTATGATGCTTTGGCAGCTGAAGGTACAGTTGCCAATGGTGAAGTGATTGAAGACACAGATTCTCAAGTGGCCAGAATTGGAAGAGCACACATAGTTTGGGTGAGTTGTAAAGCCGGAGAGATTTGCAGAGATGGCGATCTGTGAGAACTGGTGGAAGTGAGGAATATGATATTAATGACCAAGAGCTGGTGTTGGTGAAATTAATGTGTCTTAAAATTGAGAAGGCACCTGGATATGATTGCCTTGGTTTTGATCTTCCAAAATTCCCTGGAATCCAGAACAGCTTCTGTAAATGAAAGGAAAATCAAGTCAAAAGATTTTTGCAGATGTTACTAGCGGGGTATTAAGGTGAACCTGATACATGTTGCTTTTTTAATTTTGTAAAACAAAGGTACCACGTTGCAGGTTATTACAAAAAATTAGTGCTCATAGTATTGACAACTATATGTGAACATAGATTGAGACATTTTTGATTTGGTAGGCTGAAACCATGACATATCTGTGCTTGAGTCTCAAATACTGCATTCTATATCAATAACTTGAAGGAGCATTCTGAGGGTAATGTATAATGATAAAACATGAAGTTATCTTAGTCGTGTGGCAAGTTGAAAAAAATTGCAAGAAACCGCACTAAATGTAGTACATGACCTTTCTCAACTTCACAAGAGCTTTTAACTCTGTCAAGCAGGAAGGCTTCTGGAGTGTCACCCTCATTTTTTAAAAAAAATTCTTTAATGGATATGGGTGTCTTTGGCAAGGCCAGCATTTGTTACCAATCCCTAATAGCCCTTCAATCAACTGGCTTGCTGGGTCATTTCAGAGGGCATTTCAATCACATTGCTGTTGGCCTGGAGTCACATGCCATCATATCAGGTAAGGAAAGCAGATTTATTTTCGCAAAGGAACTAGATAAACTGTTATTGATTGTAAAAATCTTATGGTCACCATTAATGACAGTAGCTTTCAATTCCAGATTTATTAATTGAATTTAAATTCTTCCAACTGCCATGGCAGCATTTGAACAAATATCTCCAGAACATTAAGCTGGGCCTGTAGATTACTAGTTCAGTGGCATTACTACTATGCCATCATCTCCAACTAACAATCCCAGCATCAATATACAAATCATAGAAATTTTCTCCACTGGATAGAACTTATCATTCGTATTCCTGACACCAGATTACCACAGCAATTGCTCTACTCAGAATTTAGTTCTGATAGAATCCCAAGAAGGCAACTTTAGGAATGTCCTCAAGACAAAACACATCACCGAGAAGACGTGGAGTCAATGTCTAGGAATGGAGAGACTTCTGGACATCCTATTTGTTCAACCTGTGCTTATGAATCTGTTGCTTTTCCAATGCCTTAGCCAATCCGAGTTGACTTGCCGACCAGTCAGCACGCTTTCTCCTGTTTTATAAGTTGTTGTGATCTTTTGAAATTTGGTTTTCTTGCATTTGTTCTGATGAGTGAAAGATACAAAGCTACAGCAACATGTCTCCCGTTTCAGCAGTAGTCATATTCTGTACTATCAAGTGGGAGTACCTTATCTTATGGATGAAGGACTTTCTTGCATTTAATCAAATTAGAAATCTGATTTAAGAGCATCATCTAAAAACAATTCTTCTTCAGATTTGTTTTAAAATCCAGACCTCTGTTGAGTTGTACCAATTGAAACTATATTTTAGCCTTTTAATTAAAGGAGCAGATGAATAGGCATCAGGCAGTTTCAGTGATCTGTTACATTTAGCTCTCCAGAATTTGTTTAGATTTGTGCAATGCAATTGCATTATGAACGCTTGGCTGGGTTCCAAACTTTTAAAATGAATAGAACGCAGAATTTCAGACACGTTGTTGACATAGTCCTAGATAGTAAAATGTACTGTGTTTGACTGACCGGAGGTGTTGATAGGGTTAACTGTTTTGAAAGATATTTTGTTTATTTTGATAAGCACTTGAGAGAAAAGAGGTTTATTTCAAAGGACATTTTCGGTAGCTGTGCATTACAGAGCTGTATGAGCTTCCAAAAGGAACAATTTTTTTCAACTGGAGTTTGAATTTTTAATATATATATTATCTATAATATATATAGCAAAGACAAAAAGTGCTATTATAGGACTCATGCACTTTGTCTGTACTGTTGTTGGATTCTAACCAGGATGCTCAAATAGAAATTAAAGGACATAGGATAGAATTTTCCCAGTTTGGAGTTAAAAATGATATTGAGCATGCTGGATGGCATCATATGTGGCAATGCTCATGGCGGGTCACCTGGCATACTCATGTAGTTCTCATCTTATTATCAATGCAAGTGAGAAGTTGCATGAGTCACTCGCATGGCAAATGAATCAGAAGCTCTTGCTACTGGCAGTGCCATCTAGTGTCAAAGGCTCTGGCACCATATTTATAAGTCACCCGGACATCACTACACTCACTGCAAGCCAGGAGTATCACCTCAGCAATGTGGTTGTTGCCCCTTCTACTGAAAGCATGGATCCTGAGAAGGCAAAATTGCCTCTCAGCTTCACCAAAAATACCCTCCATTGCTGGATGAGGAGGGGAAGAGAGGCTCTGTCCTCTTTCCACCTGACCACATCAGGAGGCTAGCCAGTCAAATTTTCCCAGCCTGGGCAGAGATCATATCACAGGTAAGTGCAGTTGGTGATCAATAAAGGGATAGACAAACCATTCTGAAGAAGGTAAGTGATCAACTGTGCTCCTCAAGGATAAGGGACACCATATTTTCCCTGCTATCTCAAACTCGAAGGCCATCACTTAGTCTAACTCTCCACTGAAAGTGCATCTCTGCATATCACAAAGGGTGATAGATTGGTATAGTTGACATTTAAAAGGTGAATTGTGTCAAAAGTGCTTTGCTTTGTTCCATTGAAACTTGTCAAGTTCAGAAATCACAGGATGGCAATCAGTGGGCATAATGTACTCAGACATTCCTTCATGAGAGTATTTCAGAACTGGATGCTCTGATCAGTTTAAACATTCAGATTAACTGTGAATTGAAGACAGATGACTAACATTATTTAATCACTGGAGGCACGATGACTGTAATGGCCCCTAGAAGGCCTCATATTCCACTGCTACGTTCTGTTTTCTCTGAAAAACTGTTACTTGCTCCTCCCACTTTGGATGCTTTTTTTTCCAGAATGGGAATTGATTACACATTTGATGTTCAGATCATTATGATGAAATTCCAATCTTGTGTTCATATGAATGACTTGCAAGCACCACCTGTGACCCACAGATTATTCCCTGCTCTTTTGAGTCAGTTGCTGGCTGTCTTTCCACTTATGCTAAAGTTCTGCCTCTGAGCTAGAAGCTGGCTGCGATTAAAGTTCAATCACTCAGTCAGAGACAGCTAGCTCCCCCTGCTCGCAAAACCACTGCATCTCAGCCAGAGACTGCTGTTTGGTGGTTCCTGCGAAGGAACACCCCTCAGCCAGGTACTGCTGCCTGAGTCTGCTTGCGAAAACTACCTGTGAGAGAACAAATTGTGACTGAGCCTACGTAATTACAAGCAATTGATTTTCTGAGACTGATGTGATGGAATGAACGTTTTCCCAAGAATTTTTTTAAGTCTTCCGGCATCTATTCCAAAATCCCTTTATGAAAATCTAACTCCAGTTAATTCTAGGAGTCTATCTGTTTTTGACAACTTAGCACAGTCAAACAATTTAAATGTGAGCACTAAATTAGGAATTTGTAAGTTGAAAATTTTCCGTCTTGAATATTAATATAATTAATATTAAATTACATTATTTGTTCTTCAATGGAATTACCAAATGGATTACTAAATTTATCAAAGTCTGACCATTGCTTGTATACATCAACTGTTTGTTTGTTTGTTTGTTTGCCTTTCAATAAATTTTGTCTATAAACATTAATAGATTAATCAAAACTTTCTCTGCGTCCAACTGACAATCCTCCAGCTCTGAAAATACTTTAAACCTTATTCTGCTTTTGTAGTCAGTGTTAAGATTTGTCCTTCAATAACCCATGTACATATATCTACTTCATTTTTCCATTGACCATAAAATTCAACTTCACAGAATACCAGTGGGAAATCATATCTTGACATTTTACAGTTTGGTTTCAGACATTTTTATCCAACAAAACTCCTATTACAAACTTCTATCTGAAAAAAATCTTTTTTTCCAAACTACACCTTTAGTTAACTATCCTCTGTTACTATTTCTTATTTGATTCTAATCAGAATGTTCAAATAGAAACAGTGGGTGGATGTTCCCAGGACTATCTGGAACTTTCAGCAGGTTGGTAAGGGGAATGAATTTCACTTACCTGATGGTGGGTTACAGATCTTTACTTACAATCTCAGAGCCTTTTTGGTGGGTCAGTTTACATGCCTTGATTACTGATTAACACACTTGCCAGCTGGAGTTACATTCATGGGCACAATTTTGTTAGGATAAAGGGGGCGACATGTGTGCAGAAACCCAACTATATATACGAAGCATGTACCTGGTAGGGTGCACTTCTTCCTTCTAGTTCCAGTGAGTACAAATCTCAGCAGTTATTTGGCGTCTTTATAGTTAAAACATTTTTTGCACAAGGGGCGGAGACTGAGAAGGTCAACCAGCACATGAGAAATCTCATTCATATGTGGTCTTACATTTTCACTGAAGCAAAGCACTTACTGCAGGATAAAGTTAAGTAACCTGTAGCAGCTCCAAATACCAGCATCTCAATTGTCTCATGGTTTTTTTTTAAACTCTGAGAAGAAGGGCACCTAAGACTCACCAACAAGTATTCATGTTGGTGGGACGAGTTATTCCACATGCAGCCATGAAGTTAGATTCACGGGCCTGTGTATCTGATATGTAAAGACGTTAGGATCAAATTGTTATGCAGGCTATAGATTCCAAGGTTTTAGGTCTATTATCACAAGGGATAACGAAGGCCATCAAGAATCGAATTTAGCTAATTGGTGCATGTGTGGAAAGCAATGTACGGAACAAAGGTGTAAAGATCTTGCGGATGGCAGACTGAAGAAAAAAAGAAAACAGTAATGGGACAAAGCGCATGCACCTCACCACGTAAAGGTGGCTATAGGGCAGGCTTTTGCCCATGACAGAGTCTTTGATAAGGCCCCAAAGGATAGTTTACCTATGTCAAGATCTCAAATGAAAAACAAACATCTAGTTCCTGATGTATCTTCCCAGATTAGAACTCCCATGCTAGCTGTTTGACCAACTCAACCAAGCATCTGTACTCGCTGAGGTTAAGAAAAATAAGGAAAAATAAGAATATCCAGTACCAACAGAACCAAAGAAAGGAGTTTGTTGGGGGGCTGCACTGCAGAAGAAAAAAAAAACCATCAAGCATTTTATCAAGAAAGGGATACCAGAGGTATAGCAGCTGCCTGCAGAAGAATGAAAGATGATGTTGAAGCTGTCTTCGTTTGATTAGGGAATAGTAGGAACTGCCGATGCTGGAGTCTGAGATAACAAGGTGTGGAGCTGGAGGAGCTGGGGATGCTGCCATCTCCTGTAGGCAGATCAGCAGCCAGATGGCTTGGGAGGTAGCACTGTGCCTGTGATACTGAAGATCATAGCAACAGTGAGCTTTGTCATAACCAGGTGAGGAGGGATAAATTGGCTCCTGTCATTTCACAAAGCTCTGGCCGCCTCCCTGGCTGCTAGTAGGTCACAATAAATGCATATTAAAACACGGTCTCTAGAAACAGCTAAGGAACCAATTGCAAATTTTTCCTGTGTGAAATTCAGAATATCATTCTCTACTAACCCTGAGAAAAATAATAAAGCAAAGACATACATCATACACACAAAGATGGGTGTAATTTTTTTAAAAAGGAGAGAGTGCCTAGTACGAAAGGAAAATAAATAATTTGTAGTTTTAAAGCTTTTAGAGTCCTTGAGCTGTTATAGTTGAACCTGACACTATAGCCGTTTAAGAATCTGACTGGATATTGCCATGGAGCTCCCAGGACCACATGGTTAATTGATGCTCCCTTGTACCCAAGTCATGACAGCAAATCTTGAGCATTTACTGCATTGAAGACCCTGGCTTCTTTCTTCTGCAGTGCAGTTCCCAACAGCTTCCTTATTAGCTGGGTCTTGTACCTTCAACAGTAATTAAATTTGAGGATGTTTCAGCTCTTGGTGAATGGATGCTTCTCTGATTTGTTTCATCACTAGAAATGTCTTTCATCGTTTCAGAGATAGTAGGAACTGCAGATGCTGGAGAATCTGAGATAACAAGGTGTAGAGCTGGATGAACACAGCAGGCCAAGCAGCTTCAGAGGAGCAGGAAGGCTGACGTTTCGGGCCTAGACCCTTCTTCAGAAAAGTCAGCTTTCCTGCTCCTCTGATGCTGCTTGGCCTGCTATGTTCATCCAGCTGTACATCTTGTTATCTATATCTTTCATCGTAATGAGAATGAATTGGGAGAAAGAGAATCTTCGGTTACCAATCCATTTTTTTTGCCTCTTTGTATGCTGCTGTGACAAGCAACATGCCTTAATATGGTTCAACTGTGTATTTGCAAATCTGGCTCCATTGTCTTTAGTTGTAGGCAACCTTTAATGATGAATGCATGCATTCTTTTATACAAGTGTAAATCAAAACAAGATATGCAGATTACTTAATGCCTGACTGATGTGACTAGCTAAAATGTCTTTAGATAAAACGGTAATTTTGGTTCAAAAGATTGTTTTATTCCACATTGGTTTCCTGAACTTATCCCGACCTGTGGTCAGATGATTGTGTGACGTCTCAAAAGTACATTAGTGAATTCACCAAAGCCTTTACAGGAACACTGCAGTTTTTCTAGTTCACCAGTGTCCCGGAGAGCTAATAAGGACGCTGTTGGGAACTGCACTGCAGAAGAAAGAAGCCAGGGTCTTCAGCACAATAAGCGCTCGAGATTTGCTGACGTGACTTGAGTACAAGGGACCATCAATTGACCATGTGGTCCTGGGAGCTCCATGGCAATATCCAGTCAGATTCCTAAACAGGAAGTGATTTCACTCCCTCACTGTCTAGCTTGTCTATGACACAGATAACAGATTCTGTAGGTTTATCCTAGCTATCCATGAAACGGTCATGACACTTGCATTCGGCACATATCCTAGATTCTACGCATTCCATAAATATTCATTTCCCAGAATCAGTTCCAGGGCTGGCCATTGGGTGACCAGGGTACCCCTAGAAAGCATAGCTAATAATCCCAGTGTGTAATCCTTCATCTATGAGGTCCGGCATTGAACAAACAGTTTTGAAGATGTGCTTTTATTGCTTCAACTGCTCACTTAGGAGCACTACAGTATTTTCCAGACTAGGTCTCCAGAATAGTGATTATTTGCTGTGTATTCAACAACCTTCTAAACAATGGAGTGAGAATAAAGACAAAGAGCAGGTAACTCCTATGGAGTCACAGGTAGATAGGATAGTGAAGAAGGTGTTTGGTATGCTTGCCTTTATTGGTCAGTACATTGAGAATAGGAGTTAGGAGGTAATTTTGTGGCTCTACAGGACATTGGTTAGGCCACTATTAGAATACTGCTTGCAATTCTGGTCTCTCTGCTGTAGGAAGGATCTTGTGGAACTTGAAAAGGTTCAGGAAAGATATGCAAGGACGTTGCCAGGGTTGGAGGGTTTGAGCTATAGAGAAAGGCTGAATAGACTGGGCAACATTGAAGGCTGAGGGTTGACCTTATAGAGGTTTACAAAATCATGACGGGCATGGATAGGGTGAATCGACAAGGTCTTTTCCCCTGGGTGGGGGAATCCAAAACTAGAGGGCATAGGTTTAAGGTGAGAGGGGAAAGATTTAAAAGGGATGGTGCATGTATAGAATGAGCTGCCAGAGGAAGAGGTGGAGGCTGGTACAATTATGACATTTAAAAGGCATCTGGATAGGTATATGAATAGGAAGGGTTTAGAGGGATAAAGGCCAACTTCTGGCAAATGGGACTAGGTTTAGATAGGGTATCTGGTTGGCATGGATGAGTTGGACCGAAGGGTTTGTTTCTAAGTTGTACATCTTGAAGACAAGGAAAATGTAGAATCTGACAAATGCTGCAGTGGGCCTTTGCTGATATTGAGGATGCTTAAGCAGCCAGGATGTAGTGAGATAAGGTAGACAGGCCCAAGAGAACCTCATAGCAGCTAGAATTGATGGTGAATGACTTCGCATTAAAATATGTGAACAAACAGAACTACTTGATAATTATGGCTTGTGTTGTTGTCTTCACGGGAATGTTTGCTTTGGGGAGGCGATGGCCTAATGGTATTATCACTGGACTATTAATCCAGAGACCCAGATAATATTCTGGGGACCTGGGTTCAAATCCTACCACAGCAGATGGTGGAATTTGAATGTAATAAATATCTGGAATTAACAGCCTAACGATGACCGTGAATCCATTGTCGATTGTCAGAAAAACACATCTGGTTCACTTATGTCCTTTAGGGAAGGAAACTGCCATCCTTACCTGGTCTGGCCTACGTGTGACTCCAGAACCAGAGCAATGTGGTTGACTCTTAACTGCCTTGTGGGCAATTAGGGATGGGCAATAAATGCTGCCTAGCCAGCGACGCCCTCGTCCCGTGAATGAATAAAAGAAAACTGTAAAACATTAATGTACTTTTGTTTGCAATTGATTATAAATTAGTTTATTCCCTTTGCATTAATAATATCCTATTCTGTTTTCTATTCAGAGCATCAATATAGAATTATACAGGATTACATGATGGGGAGGTTGGAATTTGTGCATATATATACAAAAATTAGTTTGAAGAGATTCATCAGTTACAGAGATACGAATGGGCTGGACTATACTGATTGACTCCCGAAACCCAAACATCAAGCTTAAATACCTCGCAAAACCACTGCAATCTCAGCCAGAGACTGCTGTTTGGTGTTTCCTGCGAAGGAACACCCCTCAGCCAGGTACTGCTGCCTGAGTCTGCCCGCGAAAACTACCTGTGAGAGAACAAATCGTGACTGAGCCTCACCCCTTCCCTCCCGCAACGGCGATAGGGTTCCCCTTATCCTCACCTACCATCCCACCAGCAGAAGATCTAGAAGATCATCAAACGCCATTTCCGCCACCTTCAGCAAGATGCCACCACCAGACACATATTCCCCTCCCTTCCCTTGTCCGCCTTCCGCAGGGACCATTCCCTCCAGGACATCCTGGTCCACAGTTTCTTCACCCCCCAACACCTCCCCACAGCCCTACGGCACCTTCCCCTGTAACTGGCGAAGGTCCATTTACCTCCTCCCTCCCCACTATCCAAGGGCCCAAACATACCTTCCAGGTGAAGTAACACTTCACCTGCACTTCCAAGAATCAAGTCTACTGCATTCGCTGCTCACAATGTGGTCTCCTCTACATTGGGGAAACGAAGCGTAGACTTGGCGACCGCTTCGCAGAACATCTACGTTCTGCTCGCAAAAAAGACCCTGAACTACCTGTTGCCTGCCACTTCAATACACCACCCTGCTCTGTGGCCAACATCTCTGTCTCCGGCTTGCTACAGTGTTCCAGTGAAGCCCAACGCAAGCTGGAGAAACAACACCGCATTTTCCGCTTGGGGACCCTATAGCCCTCCGGACTCAATATTGAGTTCAATAATTTTAGGGCCTAAACTCTCCCCTGTCCCAGCCCCCCACCCCACACACCAGGCCTTGTTACCACATAGCTTGCCACTACACATCCCCTGTTGTTAGTCACTAACAGTCCCCATTAACAACTATTCACCCTCCCAGCCTGATCGTTAGCAACTCCTTTGTCTGTCCAACTGTCTTTCTCTCTCTTTGGGCTCTATCCTATCGTTTACTCCCTACCCCACCCACCTCCCTATTTTCTGCATATAAACTGACGTTTTCCCAGTTACCATCAGTTCTGAGGAAGGGTCACCGGACCCGAAACATTAATTCTGTTTTTTCCTCCACAGATGCTGCCAGACCTGCTGAGCTTTTCCAGTAACTTTGTTTTTGATAGTGTAGTTGCTCTTTACTGCCCTATATGGTGGCATGTGAGCATGTACGGAGTTTGTTCTGCACAGGTTAATCTCTAAGGAAAACAGAAGCCTTAACAGCATGAAAAACAACATAGTATGGTCATATAGAGTGCTACATTAATGTCAAGTGTCAATGTTATTTTACTTATCTTTTCCACCTGTTATGTCTGGATACTATCTCAGCAGTCGAGCTTAAAATACCTATTTCTGGTTTTCTAGCTTTTTTCAGATTACTCTAATGGCAATAATCTGGTGGTCCAGAGTATAGAGGCTCTAGGCAACTAGGGGTCTGCTGCAAAGCTACAGTCACAGTTTTCTCAGTCTGAACTGATGGAGGCCTTTAGGTAACAGGAACATACATATGAGTATATGACATGGGAATAGAAATAGACTGTTTAGCTGCTCAAACCTGCACTACCATTCACTAAGATCATAGTTGATCTGTTTGGATTTTAAATTCCATATTCCTATGCCACAGATAAAGCTTGATGGCCTGCCTAACAAGAATCTATCCACCTCTGTCTTAAAAATATTCAATGACATCACCTTCACTTCCTTCTAAGGCAGAGAACTGTAAATCTTTGAAAGGAAAAATTGTTTTGCATCTTCTTTGGTGAAGACAAAACAAATTTTTTGTTGACTTCATCCATCATTTCCTTCTTATCTATTATTAACCCCCCCATTCACTTTACTTACTCTTCTTTTTAAATACCTATCGAAATTCCTGCTATCAATTTTTATGTTCTGAGCTAGTTTCCTCTCAATCTCCAATTTCTTTCTTATGATTAACTTTTAGTCTTTGTCTGCCATTCTTTGTATTCCGACCAATTAACTGACCCGCTAGTCATCTTTGCTTATTCCTTAGAATTGATGCTTTCCCTAACTTAATAATTGACCAAATATGGTGAGTTCTTCCTTTACAATTGTTCTTCATAATAAATATTCTGAAAGTCCTTCAAGGGAGCAATTGATGTTTTGGCCTGGGAGCAAGAGCAGTCCTGCTCCAAGAACAATGGAATTTGGGTGTCACTGGCACATCTCTAAATGCCCTTTTGAAGTGAGTGCCTCACTAAACCATTTTTTTTAGGATAATTAAGAGTCAAACACATTACTGTGGATCTGAAATTAGACCAAGCGAGGATGAAAGATTTCCATCTCTATCGGACATTAGT
>NC_063332.1:120294058-120319443 GCF_021869965.1 Rhincodon typus
TAGATATCCAGAACTCACTGCCTAAAAAAGTGTATCAATAAGGCCTTGTTCCCAAGTTATGTAGTTTATAGAGCTGTGGTCAGTAATATAAATATAATTACAGTTCTTAAATGTATGTGGATTCATTTATGTACTTTCTATTGTTTGATTTAGCTTGATTTATGGAATTGATGATCAAATTGTACAAGAAAACAATTTGCCTGTTTTGATTTATGATTTATAGAAATGTTGACAAACATTTCTTGTCAAGACATTTAAGCATTTAGATGAGGACTTGAAATGCCATTACATACAGGACTACAGGCCAAGTGCTGGGAAATGGATTTAGAATAGATAAATGCTTGGTGACCGATGCTAACATGATAGGCTGAAGGGCCATGATATTAAAAACTCTATGACTTGATCACGGCCCACCTTTAACTTCAAATCTGTTTTCTCACACTATCCCATTTTTCCTTAATTCCCTTTGTATTCAAAACTTTATCGATGTTGAACTCAAACATACAATATACTGAGCATTCACAGCTCTTTCAGGCAAAAAATTACCAAGATTCACAATCAGTTGAGTGAAGGAGTTTCTCCCCTTCTCCATCTTAAATGGTTCTAGATTCTCCAACTAGGAAATCATTTTCTTTGCTTCTACCTGTTAATACTCCTATCAGAACTTAATGTGGTTCAATTACGTCATTTTGTATTCTTTAAATTCCAGGGAATGTAGGACTATTCTTCGCATTCTCTCCACACAGGACAATTCCTTCATTCCAGAAATCAGTCTAGTGAACCTTTGTTGCATCCTCACTATGGCAAGTATACCCTTCCTCATGAGACTAAATTGCAGAAAGCTTTTGGTGTGGCATCACCCATGCTCCATATAATTTCAGTATCATTTTTTATTCTTATGCACTTACTATTATGTAACAAAATTTAACATATCACTTATTTTCCTAATTACTTGCTGTACTTGTATGTTAACCTTCTGTGATTTATGTACAATCAAGAACAATAAAGTTAAGAATGCAAACGTTGCCCTGCCTTTTATCATTCAAAACAAAAACATTTTTAAATTGTTTTTCGAACAAAGTGGATATATTCACAATTCGTCACCTTGTATCCAGTTTTCTTGCGCACTCATTCAAGCTGCTGATACAGCTCCTCAATACATACACCGTAAAACAAAAGCAGATGTAGGCCATTTGACTGAACAAGACTACTCTGCCATTCAATGAGATCATGGCTGATATGATAATCCTCAAATCCACTTTCTTGCCTTTTCTGACAACTCCTGATTCTCTTACTGATTAAAATCTGTCCATCTCAGCCTTGAATATACTGAATGACCCAGCCTCAACTTCCCCAATTAACTTTGTATCATTAGCAAATATTGATACTGAAATAAAATCGAGAGAGGCCGGCATTACATCACCAAGTCACCCTTTACTTATACATGGAAAGTCCTTGACACTCCCTCAGAGCCAGGTCTAAGTGACAGGATCTCTGACATTCCTGTTTATCTGTCAGTCAGCGCTCCCTGATTGAGGCTGTTAATCTGGTCCAATCAGGGAACTCATTCTATGAGGTCCACCTGGATGACTTTGTTACAATCACTACAGATACATTATACTCGGTCCTATCATTTACATATAGTGTCTAATCAATCTATTCAAAGATGTTATTACACAGCTGTGGAACAGGTAGGACTTGAATACAGGCCTCCTGGTCCAGGGGTAGGGACACTAGCACGATGCCACAAGAGGGCCAGCCACAATTGCCACCTTAAGCCATTAATATTGATTGTAAACAGCTGGTGCTGCTGCCTAGTATTTGAGGCACCAGATGAGTCAACCTGAAAACGTCCCATTTGTTCCTACATTGTTTTTGGCCCATTTATAAATTCTCAATTCCTGTAAAATATAAATAATACTAAAGGGATAGTTCTGTAGAAAATGGTTTTGTTAGCATCTCTATAGTCAGGGATTAGGATTTGTTCATTTATTTTAAAAATCTTTAAACAGAATTTGCACCATGCTTTAAGAAATGTAGCTATTAAATTATATATAAAAACAAACAAACAAACAATTTCAGGGGCGGTGAGGAAAGAAAAAATTGTCTTACTTGAACAATAAAAGAATGAAGCCCTTGACAGACTCCATTAGGTGTTTCGAGTTGTGCAAATACAACAGCATGTGTGGCAGTTTTCCCCATGTTTCCAATCCAGAATTTAGCTGCTTCGAAGTCAGGAGAATTGATGATAAATTCCTAATATTCCAGAAAATTAAGAATCACAATAACACCTTGGAAGTTATTACTGGTTTTCAGATAAAAATGTATTAGAAATTATATGGATAATTTCAGTATATAATAGGTTACAAAATGAATACCATTCAAACATTACGTAGCTATCCTTTTACCATTAATATTTGCTGGCTGATCTCTCATGGTTTTGCATAGGCAATCAAGGCTAAATGTAATTTCAGCTCATGTACATTTTGACGTCGGGATTAATTGGAGTCCAGGACTTATGAGACAGAAGATATAAGATAGAAAACAAAGTCATGGTGAATGGCTATTTAATGAGTTAGTGAATGAAAACATGCAGTAGTGTCTCATGATTCAGGTTTGAATTCACCATTGTTTTTGATATGAACTGATGGCTCAACTGAGGTGTTGCAAATTGAACTAAAATTGTGCAATAAGGAGCAAACAAGTAAAAAGGTGTGTAGTGACAACAACTGCTCCATACATTAGGACTTCTCTTGACTGTGGAGGTCATTTTTTTGTCAAACACTCACTGCTTTAATTTGTTGAAGGCTGAGCTCCATGGTATAGTATATATAACTTTTAAAGCGCATGTTGCTACAGCACCTCGGATTCCTTGGGAGCCATTTGGCTCAGTTGGCTGGATGGCCGATGATGGCCAACTAGGATGGATTCTGAACCTGCTTCGGTATCTGACCTGTGCTGGAAACTGCAGCACTGTAGGTCTGGTTTCAGGTATAGAACTCAAGAACAAGATGAATAAGGTTTAATAGACCCATATGCTATTGAGAGAAATTTAAGCAAGGTGGGCAAAATTGAAACCCATAAAACATACACAATTAATTGTGAAATAGATTATAACCCCCAAGAGTTAACAAATAATGCACCTCTATCAAATATTAATCTGTAAAACAAGGCCATTGAATAACTTACTTTTAATATTCAACAATTATAAATAAGAGCTTGACAGGTTTCTTGGTTCATATTGTACTGTACTTCAAATTATATAGGACCCTTGCAAAACAAAAGACCAACTCATCTTTCATTTTTGCTTTACTTTTTCATTAGTGAACATGAAAAACAGTGATGATCTCAAGGGGAAATGCTACGGAACTCCAGTCGTTACAAACTCCAGTCAGATTTACTACTATTAATGACAACTCTTTGTACATGTCACTTTACTGGAGATGGATGCCAAGTGGGAGACAGATGTAACATGGTCTTTGATTCAAAATAATCCTGGACAATTGGTGACGCGACATTTCCTTTCTATTTTCAAATGCTATTGAAATTGGCTTAGTTTGAGTATTTTTGTATTTTAGCATTCCTAAGGTAGTATAATTATGCCATAATGTACAAGACAATTACAAAAACTATAATTGTGTAATTTGGCCAGAATTGCTTTGAAATCATATTGGAGCACAAGTATGATTCACTAATTTTTGAATAGGAAGATTCAAAGCACAAAACAAGAGTCGGAGAAAAATAATTATCAGAGGTACTATATTGTTGATTATTCATGTGGTTTGATGCTAAGTTGATTTACAATTGTTATTTCAAATACACTGAGTTCTCAATCTCAGCTGTTATTAGTCATTAACAGCTAGTGATTGGTGGCTTAGCACTTTAAGTAGATCATGGGGAATTTTCCCAACTCATCATGGCACACCCTCATTGATACCCCAGCAGCTAGCTGTACATTAGCATTAGCAGGTTTAAGCCTATCCACTGTGGGACAGGAAGGCTTCAAAACAGGAAATGACGAAAAGGAATTCAGGCTGAAAAATGTTGTTTTCTCCAGACTTACTTCATACGGGTCTTAGAATTACTATGGTAGTTTATGGCTAGCACATAGTTGTAGGAATCCTTTTCAATTAACCACCATAAATGCATCATGTGTGTTGCAATAAACAAACTAATTCTGACATTAGAAGCAAAACCTTTCAGTATGCATAACTGAATTACTGAAGGCCTGCCTTACTGCAGACTGAACTTAGTTGGCTGATTCTGATTCTTATAGCAACTTTGCTAATGGCGTGAGGTAATGGGACAGGTTCAGTCACAAAGTAATTCCCGGCCACTGCCTGGAGATAAGGAAAGGTTGATGCACCAATGTATGATGATGGGTATAAGAAGATCAAATAAAGAACCAAAGGAGCAGCTGGGGTTTGTTCAATTTTAATTTTTCAGTGGAAAAAATGTGAAATTATATTTGCAACTACTTGCTACCTGAAGGGCTCAAATGAGCAATCTTTAATTTCAGAAAACTGCAGGCTAATCGGTTTTGTTTGGCAATCCTAATGCATAGTGAAAGAAATGTCTTGAGACCTGTTCATCATTCTTCATATGCAACTTTGTCAAAGACTTAAAATGGTTACATATAAAACTGAATTTAAAAATATAATACAAAGAAAGCCAGTATCTTCCAATGTACGGAGGAATTCACCACTAAGAGAAAGTAGAATTGACTTCAGCATTCATACATGAAACATCTGACCTTTTATTTAATCTATGGATCACTTTATGCTTAACTTCTAATGAACTCTAAAGAAGACAACAATTTTTTTCTGATTTACAAGGGATAGGTAAAGTTACCTACAGCTTCACTTTAGCAGTAGAATAGCCTGCTGTGTATTAACTATGCTATAAGTTTCCTAATAAAGCAAAATATCCTACGAATTACAGTGAGCTACATAGGAAATATGCTAACCATTCGGAATAAAGTAAACTATTATTGAAAAGCATTGTAGAACATTAAACTATGATTTCTGCTTCCAAATACAGAGATATGAAAATCAGAAGTTAATAAGTGAAAACAAAATATTCTAAGCATGTTGTAAACTATTTATCTCTGAATGCATGATACTAACCTTTGTTTCTGGATCATACTTTGCTGTTGTTCTCATAGCTCTAGCATTGCTGCCATGGCTCAGCTCAGTCAAAGCAAAACATCCAAAGATCTAAAATAAAGGTTGTGAAAAATATTTGAAAGAACGTACAAAAAAAAATACAAAATAACTCCAAAAATGAGTAAGTGAGAGTAATGAGAGTGAAGAAAAAGTGACAGGGAAATGAGTAATCACAAAACTGCTCCAAAAGTTCTCTCAAGTCATCACACGTTGTTACAAGAAACAAGTACACTGTGAGCAAACCAACTTGCATTCCACATTTGTTGACATTATAAGTACTCAGAATCAAAAATGTAGTGTTTCCTGTAACATTAGCGTAATTTTTTTTAATGGATATTTTTGAAAAGTTGGACTCCTGAGCCATTATATGAGAAAATAAAACAGAAATGAAATGCTGCAAATGTAGGAAATCTGAAATAAAAACAGAAAATGCTGGAAATACTTAGCAGATGAGGAAAGAACTGAAATATTAATAATTTATCTATACAGATGTTCTCCAACCTGCATGTTACTTCCAGCATTTTTTATTTTTACTTTAGATGAAAAAATAAGCTGAGAAGATGACACAAAGAGACTGCAGAGGGCAGTTAGGTGATTGGGCAAGAAGGCAGTAGAAGGAGTTTTATTTGTAAAATTACCCACTTTGGTATGAAGGAAATGGAAATATTTCTTGAAAAGGTGATAAATTGCTACATGTTGGTATTCAAAGATTCGGTTGTTCTTGTACATACGTCATAGATGGTTAACATGCTTGCACAGCAAGCAATTACGAGGGCAAATTGTACGGAACCTTTATGGCCAGCAAATTGGAACATTAGTGTAAGGAAGTCTTGTAGCAGCTATACAGGAATTTATATAGGGCTTTGGTTAAATTACATCAAGACACGTGCACAGTTTTGGGTTTCCTGCCTAAAGAAGAATATACTTGCCTAACAAGCATCTGTCATTCTGATTCAGAATGTATTTGAATGACAGAATGACAGTACAACACATTCACTCTTGGACAGCAGACAGATGGAGTAGACTGGACCTTAAACCTCCAGAGTTCAGAAGAATAACAGATGCTTTTATTGAGATGTACAAGGTTCTGAATGGGCTTGATAAATGTGTACCATAACGATTGTTTCCCATGGCCAGAAAGTCTAAGACCAAGGAGGGGGTGGGCTACAGACTCATTAGGAGGTCAGACATTCAGAATTAAAGTGAGAAAAAAAACCTATTCTTGGGAGGTGAAAGGGACAGTAGAACTTAGTGAAATTACAATTAGGAGGGAAGTGGTAATAAGCAAACTGAAAGATCAAAGCCTGATAAGTCTCCTGATCCAGGTGAACTTCTTCTTAGGTGACAAAAGTGGGGACTAATGAGATAGAAGATGCATTGGAGTTAATTTTTCAAAATTCTCTATAATCAGAAAAGGTTCTATCAGACTGAAAGGCAGTAAATATAAATCCTCTACTCAAAAAGGGAAGGAGATGGAAAACAGGGAACTATAAGCCAGGTAGTCTTAAGTCTGTCATGGGGAAGGCGAAAAATGTCAGAATCAATCATTAAAAAGATTCTGGTTGTGCACTTAGAAAGCAAAACTCAAGGTAATCACAAAAAGTCAGGATGGCTTTGACAAAGGGATATCATTTTCAACTAATTTATTGAAGTTTTTTGAATGAGCAATTTAGGTGGGGGGAGGCAATGTCACTGTGATAGTGTCACTGGACTAGTGATCCAGGACCCAGGCCAATGCTCTGGGAACACGGGGTCAAATTCCACCATGGCACAAAGTGAAATTTGAATCCGATAAAATCTGAAAAAGCAATTTATATGGTGGATAAAAGTGAGCCAATGGATGGACTATATTTAGATTTCCAGAAGATATTTGATAAGGTGCTGCATCCAAGATAACTGTGGAAAATAAAAGCTCATAGTGTAGGGGGTAACATAGTGGCATGGAAAGTTGATTTCCTAGCAGAAAACAGAGTATGCATAAGTGCGTCTTGATCATTTTGGCAGGATGTGACGAGTGGAGTCTCACAGGAATGTGTGCTGTGGCCTCAACATTTTACAATTTACATCAATGACTTAGATGAAGGGAGTGAAGATATGGTCGTTAAATTTACAGATACACCAAGATAGGCTAGCAAGCATGTGGTGAAAAAGACATTAGGAGTTTGTGAACAAACATAGATACGTTGAGTATGTAGGCAAAAATCTGGAGACAGAATATGTTGTGGAGCAATGTGAAGTTGGTGACTTTGGCAGAAAAAAAATTAAAAATTGTGCATTACTTAAGAAGAGAACAACTCTGGAATTCTAAAGTAGAAGGATGTAGACATTCCAGCGCATGAATCACAAGAAGTTACCGTGTAGGTACAAATATAATTTAAAAAAAGGCTAAGGGAAGGCTCTCCTTTAATAAAAGACGAATTGAGCATCACAGTAAAATTGTTACGTTTCATTTCAACAGGGTATTTGTGAGACCACTTCTCAAATATTGTGTGCCATTCTGCTCTCCTTACTTAAGGAAATAAATGCATTGGAAGTAGTGCAAAAGAGGTTTACCAGATGGATATGTCAAGTGAGTGGATTGTGTTAAGAGAATAGGTTGGACAGGTTGGGCTCATTTCCAGTATAATTTAGAAGAGTGAGTGATGACTTGAAGTATGAAAGATCCTGATTAGTCTTGACTTTGAAAGATGTTTCTTCTTGTGGGACCATCTAGATTAGGTGGCAACGTTTTACAATAACAGGTCACCCTTTCAGGAATGGGAGAAGGAGAATTTTTCCTCTCATATGGTTGTTCAACTTTGGAACTCTGCTCAGAAGGTGACAGTGGTGGGGTCATTACGTATTTTTAAAAATAGTTGGTGAACATATTTTTGTTATGTTGGGGAATCGAGAGTTAGAGGTAGATTAGAATGTGGAATTCAAAATACAAACAGCTCAGCCAAGATCGTTTTGAATGACAGTGCAGGCCCAAGAGGCTGAATGGTCTACTTTAGCTCCTATTTTGTATGTTACTATGCCCCACTTCAGGAAGTTATGTATAATCAAATTATTACCATATTCCCTTTTTACAGTGCATCCTAAAGAAATAGACTTGAAACTACTGAATTGCTTGAAATGTCAAAAAACATACCTCCATATTGATTACCTTCTCCACAAACTGATGATGCCTATTGGATCCAGAATTTAAAACTGTTCCTCCAAACATCTGAAATTAGCAGGTCAAATTCTAATTAATGAAGATTTCACTAATCAGAATAAAATCAATACTCACTTTGTTTTTCTAGCTTATGCATAGAAATGTAATGAAATAGCTTCAAAGTATTAAAACATAAAACGATCCTGATTAACAAAGACAAAAATTCAAGTCAGTAGTGGTTCTAACTACTCCCTGCTTACCAATGCATTTCTCACATAGCCGTCAACTTATTTTGCAACAGTCTCCACTCAGGAACTATACTTCTGTAGAGATCTGACACCATTTTAAAAATAGAACATTGGCTGAAGGAAATTTGGGCTGTCCTCGGGATGTGAACAGTGGTTCACTTGAATCACAGGATATTTATCTCAGTCCCCGGACATCACTACAGGGGTGCTACAGGGTAGTTTCATTAGCCCAAAATCTTCAGCTGCTTCATCAAACAAACATTCTCTCTCCATTATAAGATCTGTACTAGTGATTTTTTAATGATGATTGAACAATGTTTAGCACCATTCAAAACGGGTAGTTTATGCCCGTATGCTACAAGACCCAGACTATATTCAGGCTTGATACATTCAGGGTTGATATGGAGCAGGTTACATATGTATCACATAAATGTTGGCAATGGTCATCTCCAATGAGCAAATCTAAACATCTCATATTGATATTCGAAGTTATTACTATCTCTGAACTTCTCACTATCAACCTCCTTGGGGTTACTATTTACAAAAAAAAACTGACTTGTACCATCTATTCAAATATGGTGGCTACAAGAGTAGGACAGAATCTAGGAATTCTGCAGTGAGTATCTCACCTCCTGACTCCTCATAGCCAATCCACATTTGGCAAGGCACAATTTAGGAGTATGATAGAATACCTTACACTTGTCTGGATCAGGCCAGTTCCAACAACACTCAAGCAGCCTGACACTATTCAGAAGAAGATAGCCCATTTAATTAGTACCCATCCACCACCTACAACATTCTCTCAATCCCCAATACACAGTGGCATTAGTGTGTACCACCTACAAGATAACCTGCAGCAACTCATCAAGGCTTCTTGGACAGCACCCTCCAAATGCACAAACTCCAATGCCTAAACAAACAAGGGCAGCAGATGCAAAGGAACACTATTAACTACAGGATTCTCTCTAAACCACACACCATCCTTACTTGGGACTATAATCACTATTCCTTCACAGTCACTCAGTCAAAATCATGGAACTCTCTTTCTACTACCACCATGGGTGCACCTACACTATACTGACAACAATGGTTCAAGAAGATGGCTCACAAAGGGCAATGAGGGATGGACAATAAATGCTGATCAGAACAATAGCGCCTACATCAACAGAAATATTTTTTTTTCCAAAATCAAGTTATTTCTTTCTTTAGAAAAAGTTTTTTGGGAATTATGGTAAATAAGGACAAAACTTAGCAGTACCTCAACACATGTAAATCTAAGTATCAGTAACCACAGGATGAATCAATTTTACATTCAGCTTGAAAGGGAGAAGACTGGGGCTAAGTCCAATATTTTAAATAAGGGCAACCATATGGGCATAGTATTGAGCTATTTAAGGTGAACTGGCATATTAGGCTAAAGGACAGATCAAAAGAGACAGTCCCAGACTTTTAAGCAGAGATTTTAGAATACTCAGAATAATATTCCCATTATAAAGGGAGGAGCCCCCCCATGCCCACACCCCCACACCCTGTCTGTGTTTAACGAAGATAGGAAAAGCATCAACCTTAAGCAAAAAGCATATAACTGCACAAAGGTGAGAGGCAGCTTAGATGACTGGTCAGAATATAAAGAATGGTCGAGAAGACTACAAGGTTGATCAGGACTAAGAAATTAGAATGAGAGGAAGTTAACTTGGAATGTAAAAGACAGCAGGAGATTCTACAGGTATTTAAAGAGGAAAAGAGTAAGCAAAAGTGAGTGTTGGTCCTAGAGAATGTGAGAATGAGGAGACAGTAGTGGATAATAAGGAAACAGCAGAAGAAATGATAAATATTTTTCATCTGTATTCACCACAGAGAATAAAAAAAATCAAGTTATTGCTATAAATCAGGAGGTGGAAGGGAAAGGACAGCTTAGTGAAATTACAACCACGAAAAACATGGTAATAAGCAAACTGACAGAACTACAAGTTTCTGGACTTCATCCTAGTGTCTTAATGAGGTTGTAAATGCATTCACATTAAATTTTACAAAATTCCCTAGATTCACGAATGATTCCATTGGACTAAAAAATAGCAAAAATAATCCCTGTATTCAAGAAGGGAGGAAGGTAGTAAACAGGAACTATTGGTCAGTTGGCTTGATGTCTGCTATGCACAAGCGAATAGAATCAAGCATTAAAGACATCATAGATGTGCCTGTGGAAGAATTTAAGATAGTCAGAAGACAGAGTATGGCTTAGTCAAAGGGAAATTTGCTTAACCAATTTATTGGAATTGTTTGTTGGAATGAACATGCTGTGGCTAAAAGGGAGCCTATAGGCATACTATTATTAGATTTGCTGAAGGTAATTCATAAGGTGCTACAACAAAAAAAATTTACTGCAGAAAGTAAAAGACCATAGTGTAGGGGATAAAATATTAGCATGGACACAAGATTAACTGGCTGATAGAAAACAGAGTGCATAAAAAGGAGTCTTTGTCTGATTGGCAAGCGCAGTCCAGCAGGGATCTGTGCTGTGGCCTCAACGTTTCATATCAATGACTGAGAAGAGGGGAGCAAAGCCATAAGAGCTAAACTTCAAATTGGGCAAGTATGTAGTGAAGAAAATAAGGAAGTTGCAGACAGATATAAAATAGGTTCAGTGAGTGGGCAAAAATCTGGCAGATGGAATATAATGTGGGAAAATGTGAAGTTGGGTACCTTGGCAGGATTAATTTTAAAAGAAATGTTACTTAAATAGAAAAATGACGGCAAAATTCTGATATGCAGAGAGATTTAAGTGTTCTGGTGCATTAGTCACAAAGAGTTAAGTGTAGGTACAGCATATAATCAAGAAGGTGAATGGAATGCTGTCCTTCTTTACAAGAGAAATTGAACATAACAATAAGGATCTTATGTTTCAGTCATATAGGCTTTTGCTGAGATCACATTCGTAAACCAAGTGCAGTGATGGTCTCCTTCTTTAAGGAAGGATGTAAATACCTTAGAGGCAGTTCAGAGGTTCATTAGATTTGATACTTGAAATAAGTAGGTTGTTTTATTGGCTATTTATTTATTCACATTTCTTATTTGTTCCCATTTAAGTTTAGAAGAGCAAGGGATGACTTGAAGCGTAGAAGATCCTGAATAGTTCTGACAACGCGGGCATGGATAGAATATTGGATTTTGTGGGTCAGTCAAGAACTAGGTGGCAGTGTTTTAAAATTAGCGCTTATCCTTTCAGGACTTCTTGCTACAGGAAGATCTGTAGCTCGGATTGCTGTTGGAGTTTGTTGGTTGGTTTGCCGAGCTGACTAGTTTTCATGCAAACATTTCATCTCCCTTCTAGGTTACATCGTCAGTGCTGTGTAGCCTCCACTGAAGCGCTGTTATTCTGTCCCACTCTGAATTTATACGGTCCGGTCTGTCACAGTGGGCAATCTTGTTTCTAGTTTTGTACTATAGTGGTACGTAGATGGGGTCTATTTCAACATGTTTGTTAATTGCATCGATGGTTTCCTGACAAACAAACAACACCAAGAAGACATCGTACGCCCCAACAGACTGACCACCCTACCCTATGTTAAAAACACATCAGAACAGACTACAAGACTTCTACGACCTCTTGAAATAAGGATAGTACCCAAACCAACAGCCACACTTCGCCAGTTATTCTCAAAGACGAAAGATGCCAAATTCACAATGAGCAGGGAAAATGTGATATATAAAATACCACGCAGCAACTTCAAGAAACACTACATAGGACAATCAGTAGGAAACACGCCACCAGGATACGTGAACACCAATTTGCATCAAAACAGCACGACCAACTCTCCCTCATTTCAATACACTCCGACATAGAAGGGCATCAATTTGACTGGGACAAAGTTACAGTACTAGGACAAGCAAGACACAGACAAGCACGAGAATTCTTGGAGGCCTGGTTTTCAACCACCGATGCAATTAACAAACATGTTGAAATAGACCCCATCGACATACCACTACAGTACAAAACTGGAAACAAGACTGCCTACCATGACAGACTGGACCGTATAAATTCAGAGTGGGACAGAACATCAGTGCCGCAATGGAGGCTACAGAGCACTGACAATGTTACCTAGAAGGGAGATGAAACGTTTGCATGAAAACCAGTCAGCTTGGCAAACCAACCAACAAACTCCAACCGCAACCCAAGCTACAGATCTTCATTAAAACATTAAAGGAGAAAGATTTAGAGTGGACCTAAGGGGCAATTTTTTCACACAGAGGGTGGTGCATGTATGGACTGAGCTGCCAGAGGAAGTGGTGGAGGCTGGTACAATTACAACATTTAAAAAGCATCTGGAAAGGTACATGAATACGAAGGGTTTACACAGATATGGGCCAAATGTTGGCAAATGGGACTAGATTAATTTACGGTATCTGTTCAGCATGGACAAGTTGTTTCAAAGGGTCTGGTTCCCTGCTGTATGGTTCTGACTCTAATGCAACTTCATTACTAATCTAAGAAAACTGCAGCTGAACCGGCACAAAGTGAATGCTATGCTCAGGGCTGGCAACTGTTGGATGTTGAATTGCTCAATAAAAGGAAGACAACCACAGAGAATGAGGATTAAAAAGAGGAAACAAAGAGAGAATGGATTCTGACTGTGTTTTGACAATAGGGAGATTGATTTTTGGAGAACCTCCGAGAGATTGAACTGCTTTGTTTCGCTCTCTTTCTAGTCTCTCTTCAGTTACTAAGGCCTGGTATCCATTGTTTGAATCGGTTTGTTGAACCGGAAAATTACAATTCTTTTATTTTCTTTTGAATTTATCTCTTAACTGCGTCTGTTTGTGAGTATTGCTTATGATCAAAGAAGATTGGGCTTTAGATTTTAGATATTAATTAGATTGCTTTGTTGTTTGTTTTCTACTAAAGTTACATTATTAATGATGCAATTTTTGTTTAAGTTATAAAATCTTGGTGTCCAAGATCTGTTATTCATAAAGCTTGGTTAGGAACAATTGAACAATTTTGAGGGTCATTGAATGATTTAGTTTCACTGAGTTGTGAAGCCAGTGATGGTGAGGCTGATTGGTTTTGGCTTGCATTTCCACATCATACCATTCTTCATTACTCCACTGAACTCCTTTGTTGCCTCTGATATCAGAGTGACTAACTTTCCCTAGTTATCAACTGGGAAGATCAATCTTCAGTCCTCTCCCATTATAAACTCTGCACCTTCCATTCCCCCTCCTTAGCTGCAGTCTCAAGTGAACCAGACTTGTCACAACTTTAACCTCTTATTTAACACCAAGCTCTGTTTCTGAAACTTTATCCTCTGCATTACTAAGACCATCTACTTTGTCCTCCACAATATTGCCCAATTCTACATTCTACTTCCCTAATCTATTATGCCTGAAATCAAAAAATCTGGCTCAAAATAAGAGATCAGAGTTGAAGTGTAACAACTGTCCAGAATTATGAATTATTACAAGGCACTTACCAGTTTAGTTAGAGAGTAGACAGAAAGTAGTGACCAGTCATACATTCCTAAACAATGTACAACTGCAAGACCATTTAGAGGATCTTGCACAATGTCTGCCAATGTCAGGAAGTCATATTCAAACAGCCGTTTACAGCGAAGGAAAGTCAGCTCACGATATTTCTCAACAGATATATCTTCTCCAGGTTGACGAGCAAAAAGTGGATCATTTTCGAGAATTCTAAAGACATTGTGCTGTTGATGGAAAAGTGAGAAATAATTTCTCTTCCTGTTGCAATAGTTCCAATGCAATATATACACAGAATTATCTTGTCAATTTTGAGCTTTGGATTGCCAATAAAACTACTAAAAAGAACTACATGATAGTTGTCAGAAATTCAATATCACTGTGATTGATTAAATTATTAAGTTTCTTTTTAACAAGAGTAAGCAATGACTTCACACATCAACAAACCCAAATGCGAAATCACCATGTTTAATGATAAAGCAGTACAAAAGACTTCTATCAAATGTGAAGTACAAAATTTTCAAGAACAGTTCCTGCTGATTTTTATATAAAATCAGGAATGACAAAAATTGGTGGGAATGAAGTTGAGTAATGAAAATCATAGAATCCTACAGTGTAGAATCAGGCCATTCGGCCCAATAAGTCCACACTGACCCTCCAAAGAGCATCCCACCCAGAACCATCCTCCTACGCTTTCCCTGTAACCCCGCATTTCCCATGGCCAACACACCTAACCTACACATCCCTAAATGCAATGGGCAATTTAGCACAGCCAATCCAACTAACTTGCACATCTTTGGATTGTGGGAGGAAACTGGAGCACTCAGCGGAAACCTACGCAGAGATGGGGAGAACGTGCAAACTCCACACAGGCAATTGCCTGAGGGTGGAATTGAACCCTGGTCCCTGGTGCTGTGAGGCAGCAGTGCTAACCACTGCACCACCATATTGCCAGTGATGCAGTTTGACAACAACTGGGCTTTTACAGGTTGTTGGTCCATTGTCTAAAGTAAAACAGAAATTGAGCTGGTAACATGAGAGGGTTAACAGATAGGCAATTCTGCACCTACGCTCATCACTTCATTCAATGTTCGGCGTCACTTTAGAACATAGAACATTACAGCACAGGAACGAGTCCTTTAGCCCATGATGTTGTACTGAAAGTGACACAGAATTAATCTAATCCCTTCTGGCTGCCCTTGGTCCACATTCCTCCATTCATTGCATATTCATGTACTTATCGGAAAGTCCCTTAAACACCCCTATCACATCTACCTCCACCACCACCCCTGGCAGCGTGTTCCAGACTCCTACCACTCTGTAAAAAACCTGCCCCTTCGAACTTTATCCCTCTAACTATAAATGCATGCCTCCAAGCATTAGACATTTCAATTCTGGGAAAAAGATTCTATTAATCCAATCTGTGCATCACATAATTTTATAGACTTCTATCAAGTCTCCCCTCAGCCTCCACCGTTCAAGAGAAAACAACTCCAGTTTTTTTTTCTAGCCTCTCCTTATAGCTCATTGCCTGGATGAGAGGTTATCGCCTGATAAACCTCTTCTGTCCCCTCTCCAAAGCCTTCACATTCTTTCTGCAATGTGAGTACCAGAATTGAATGCAATACTGTAAATTCAGCCTAACCAAAGTCTTATAAAGCTGCAACATGACATCCTGACTCTCGTACTTAATGCCCCAACCAAGGCAAGCATGCCATACACCTTCTTTACCACCTTATCTACTTGTATGGCCACTTTCAGAGAGCTATGCACTTGAAGCCTAAGATTCCTCTGTACATCAATGCTGTTCAGGATCCTGCCATTAACTGCATATTTTCCCTTAATATTTGGTCTCCCAAAGGGCAGAAACTCACACTGCCATTTCTCCACCCATATCTGCAACTGATCTATATTCCACTGTATGCTTTGACAACATTCTACACTATCCACAACTCCACCAATCTTTGTGTCATCTGTAAACTTACTAACTCACCCACCTACATTTCCATCAAAGTCATTTTTATATTTTTATCTATCTATACTATATCATATATAGTACAAATGCCTGCGGAACACTATTGGTCATGGATCTCCATCCAGAACACACCCTTCCACCACTGCCCTCTGCTTTCTATGGGCAAGGCAATTCTGAATCCAAGTGACCAAGCCACCGTGGATCCCATTCATCTTAATTTTTTGAATGAGCCTACCATGACGGACCTCGTTGAAAGCCTTACTAAAATCCACGTAGTCAACATCCACTGCTCTACCCTCATCGATCACTTTCATCACCTCCATGAAAAATTCAATCAAGTTAGTAAAACATGACCTGCTCTGCACAAAGCCATGCTGACTGTTCTTAATTAGGCTAAGCTTTTCCAAATGCACGTAAATCCTATCGCTGAGAATTCTCTCCAATAGCTTCCCAACTACCGAGGTGAGACCCACCGGTCTATAGTTTCCTGGGTTATCAACTATTTCCCTTCTTGAACAGAGGAACAACATTAGCTACTCACCAGTCCTCTGGGACCTTTCCAGTGACTAGCAAGGATACGTAGATCTTGGTCAAGGCCCCAGCAATCTCCTCTCTTACCTCTCTCAATAACCTGGGGTAGATACCATTGGGAACTGGGGTCTGTGGGAGAGGGTTATTTCTGGTGTCTTCCAGTAATTCTGCCTACGGTATCATGTAACCCTGATGCAAACTGAGCACAGACATCAGTACAAAGTGAGCCTTAACAATGAATAATCAAGAGGGGAATGGAACAGTAATCAATTCCAGAATTATATTAAAAACTGAAAGAACTGCAGGTGCTGTAAATCAGGAACAAAAACAGAAATTGCTGGAAAAAGCTCAGCAGGTCTAGCAGCATCTGTGAAGAAAAAATCAGAATTAATGTTTTGGGTCCAGCGACCCTTCCTCAGAACCAGAATGTTTCAGAATTTTATTACTATATTGAACTTTCCTATGTTTACATGGAAGAGTTAAACTAATTATAAGGGCAATATGTTTCCTTACATTTCAAAATGTATGTAAATACTGTGTTTCAATGACCTGGGCCCATCTGTTGTGTATCTTCCCTGACTATTCAATTCAATTCAGGACTTCGGATGAGGTCAGGGTAGGGAGAAATGATTCGCCTCCCTAAATCAACGTCCTCAATTAGGATAGCAGAATTTCTGCCATGAGCGGTTGCATTATGCCAGCTGAATCAGTAGCCCAGAAACATTATTTAGTGACATCTTACCTTTACTTTGATAATCTCTTCTCCGTCCCAAAACAAGGCCAATTCCTTCCAACTAAAAGAGGCTTTTTTTCGATATAAATCTAATGGGCCACTGGGAAAATCCTGCAATAATGAATCCAAAGTATTTTTGTCAACGCTGCCTTCCTCAGGACAAATTGTACTCATCTCTGCTTCTGATGTGTATTAACCTACAGTAACAAATAAATGAAATTATACGTTTAAAAGCTTGTATCACAACATTCTAGGAAGTAAAAAACACTAGATCCAGAACTTATACTTCAAGGCAACAGAAAAGATATTTTGCACTGGATTTTTCATCTTTGAGGCTACTTTAGGAGTCTCTGGAATGCAACTATTGAACACACAAGCAGATATCCTAGCACTCAGCTAAGCTTTGTTGAAAGTCTAGAGATCATCAGAACCTAAGAGAACAGAAGTAGGCTAATTGGTCCCTCAAGCCTACCTGCCACGCAAAAAGATCAAAGTAGGTCTTCGCCGGGCCTCAAATCCTCTTTCATGCTAGCTTCTCATAGCCTCATCTTTTGATGTTTTAAAAGTCTCTTTCCTCTCTGAATACTTCCAGTGACTTAGCTTCCACAACTCTCTGGGATATGGAATTCCAGACATTCACTAACCTCTGGGAGAAGTTCCTTCACATCTCAGTGTTAAATGAATGTCGTCCTATTTTGTCCAAATGTAACTATATCCAAAGTTTGAGATTTCCCCAGTAGGGGAAACATCTTCTCAATATCTACTGTGTCGAGCGCCCTCAGAGTCTTGCATGTTTCAATATGATCACCTCTCATTCTTCTAAACCCCAATGAATAAACCTGTTCAGTTGTTCTTCATAATTCAACTCTTTCATTCAGAAATCAGCCTAGTGAATCTTTTTTTAAACTGCCCCCAATGGCAGTATAGTTTTTCTTAAATACAGGGACTAAAAGTGTATGCACTGCTTCAAGTGTGCCTTTCCCAACACACTATGGAGTTGTAACAAGTTGAAACAGCTGCATTCCAGGGAAACTAATGCTTGATTGACAGGCCTCACTCTCTGAAGTATTTTGTCAATTCCACAATATTAATTTACACAATATAAAAGGGTTATGAGCTTGCAGCTTTTGCTATTAATACGTCAAAGATTTTAGATGATTGACATATTCAATAGCTTGTAATGAAAGTTTCTTTTGAGAAAGTACTAAGTTATGAATGAATCCTCTTTTTAAAAAAAATCCTGTCATCAGCAAAGTTTTCATTGATGTTACTCAGACTGTATAATGGATGAATAAGCATGGAAGTGCCACAGCTTAGCATGAAGGGTATGAGGGGCAGAGCTTGGTGCAGAAGCCATGAGGGGCTGTGTTGGCTGAGAGGTACAGCTTGGCAAGGGGGACGTTATGAAGACCTTCTCAAGTAATCTTTCAAATGCTTCATAACCTCTCTGAGGTTATGTCAACGTAAGTCCTAATAAAACTGGCCCAGCTCCATGACATTTGCAGATAACTAGGACATGCCTTTCTCAGTAATGGAACTGAACAGGTTAGGAATGCAGGGAATGAGCCCATTAAGTAAACTGGCCTGCACCTGTATATCATACAAGTATAAATCGGAGAAGCTAGGAAAGTTGAGGAATCTCAGATATGGGTCCCAATAGCCACTTTCACACCCCAACAGGATCTCCCTGACACCTGTCAGTTACACTAAAAGCAAGTTATTTGTAAACATCTGGCAACAGTAAATGTCTTATCCATTTGTTTGCTCACCTGCCAGCCTACCTCCCACTTACCTGTCACTCTACTACTCTACTCATTTGCCACCCTACCCACCTATCACCTTACCCAGATGCCTATCCATCCATGTTCCACCTTAGCCCCTTACCCAGAGACCTCACTCCCTCATCCCCGCACTCATTTACCTCATTCACTCACACTCATTAACTAAGAATCACTAAGTAGCATTGAATATTAAATAATAAAAAAACTAATTACACTCAGAATTATTAAAGAATAAGTGTATTAAAAAGGCAAACTAAACAGAAGAAAATCTTTGTAATATCTGAAAAATGCTACATAAGTTTCATTTGGATTATCTTGCAGTTTAAATACTTTGACTGTCTGCTGCTGCTCTTTAAAGAGCCTTGCTGGCTCCTCCGGCATCATGGAGTGTGCAGCATTGGTTCCCTGTGCCACTTCAAGGCCTACCTGTTTTTCTGTGGCAGAAACTCTAGTGAGCAGTCAGCATTGGAAGGCTGTCTATTAAAAAATGAGACAAGTAAAAGGCTATATTTTGCTCTTATAATTGTCATTTGGAACAATTCTGATGTCAATTGGAAGTTCTGGGTGAATTATTCCAACACAGTCTTGTCTGGTCTTCCACATTTTACCCTCCGTGAATTTGAGGTTGTCCAATACTCTGCGGCCCATGTCACTCATTCCCTTATTAACTTGCACCCACCGACTAACATAGGCTCCTGGTCAAGTGACATCGTGAGTACGTGAATATTGACAAGATTTCACATGATTCCTTTCTATCATTATACTCTCCTCCAGCCACACAACTCTCTAATCCAATCTCTTCAGCATATTTGATTTTAACTGCTCCATGATAACTATCATTGCCATTGCCAGGAGCCATACCCCACTATGATTTTAATCGGGGAGGCACTGGGTAGGCTGTCTGTCCATGGCCAAGTAGAGGACCTTAAAGTTTGCATTGTTAATTGCCCAGTACGAGTATCTCCCCCCTGTTCTTTCTTCATTTACTTGAATTTATATTCTTCCTAATCTGTGGTTTCCAGACTCAACACTCTAACCTAGCTGGGGCCCCTCTGGCGATTTATAAAGTTTTTGCATAACTTTCTTTGCGCTCTACTATTCTATTTATAATCCATGGATCTTACGCACTTCTTTTAAAAAAAACTCTCAACTTGCAATGATTTGCAATATGTAAACTCCCAGGTCTCACTGTTCATGCACTCCTGTTAAAAATTTCACTCTCCTCTTATGCATCTTTACATTCTTCACTTGATTTAACACTTATATATCTGCCCATGTCCTCCTCTGTAAACATTCAATTCATGTTTACTAAACTTCAGTTTGTGTCATCTACAAGCTTTGAAATTATGCCTCTGTCTAGATCATTAACGTAAATCAAAGCAAATGGTAGTTCTAATACTGCCCCCTGTAGGCTTTCCACCAGTTTGAAAAACAATGCTCTCCACTATTCTTTCTAGCCCTGATCCAGTATTGTATCCCCACAGTTAGTGGTACTTTAAGATCATTTATTTAATTTTGCTAACAAGTCTGTGATGTGGTACTTTAATTAATGCTTTCCCAAAGTCCATATACATACTAGCATTAGCCAAAATCTACTTCACTACTTCAAATGAACTCAAACAGGTTTGCCAGAAACTATTTCCTTTCGACACACCCATTTTCAATAATGCAATATCATAGTGCTGATAAAACTAAGGCAATTGCAGCCAGTTGATCCTGAAAATGTTACTTCATTAACATCTGCAGGATATGCACAAATTAGTACAGCTCTCCCACAGACCAATCAAACAGTCACAGTAACAGAACAACACTTATCAAAAAACACCTGATAGCTATTATTCCTATCAAATACATCCCAGTTTACTATAGCAAGACTTATCACATAATAGTGAGGGAATTTCTCTAAGTTATTCTCGTATTACTCAAATTGAGGTAATTTTAAGCTCATAGGCCAGGTAGGGGAGCTTCAGGTGGTGGTTTAAAATGTCAAAACTGGAAAACCCAACCAGCCACTCCCAATTTTATGCTTTTAATCAAGTTCTTCAAACTGTGATACCTCTGATGCTGATGGGATTTGAACCCAGTCCTTTTGACTCAAAAGTAGGGAAGGCTAATACTGCGCCATAAGAGTTGCACTTCCAAATTCAATGCAGGTAGGGGGGGTGGCCGTGCACATAAGCTAACTGATGTGCAATTTCCCAATCCACCAGTCTCTCCAGAGCCCCCTTGCATGTTAGATAACAAGGTGCAGAGCTGGATGAACACAGCAGGCCAGGCAGCATCAGAGGAGCAGGAAAGCTGACATTCAGGTCTGGACCCTTCGATATTTCCATCTATTCACTTGTCTGTGGCAGGGAAATAAAGTCCATAAATATAAAAATTAAAACTAAATGCACAAAATAGATACTGGAAATCTGAAATAAAAAGAAATTGCTGGATATGGTCAGCAGATCTGGCAGTATCAATGGGGAGTTAATGTTGTAGGTGGACTATTTTTCACCAAAACACTAAAAAAAAAAAAATTCGATTCTAAAGGGAAAGCAGGAACAGAGATAACTGGGTGCACTTGAAAACAAGTCTTTGAAGGTGGCAGAAGTTGAATATGTGATTAAAAATGAACATGGAGACCTTGGGTGTTTAACATCACAGAGTACAACTTAAGGACATTGTGAAGAACCATTACAAAACATTGATTTGGTCTCAACTTCACTGTGTGTCCAGTTCTGAGAACTACACTTTAGGAAGGTTCTGAATGCTTGCGCAAAGGCACAGAAAAGATTTACCATTTATCATAATAATACACCTAGAATTATTCTGGTAAATCTTTCCTGCACCCTTGCTAAATTGAGGGAGTTCATTAGTGAGAAACTAAAGTCGTTCTCATTATAGAGAAAAGGGAGAGGAGATCTGATTTCTGTAAGGTTAGCCAGACAGAGAGACAAAGAGAGGGAGAGAAAGAGAGAGCTTGTTTCCATCGCATGCAACATCATTGGCAAAATAACTTAGACATATGCAGAAAAAATGCCTTTTATACATAGTGAGTTGTTATAATCTGGAATACACTGCCTGGTGATGCGGGAAGCTTCGATCATGGCTCACAAAAGGCAATTACAAAAGCACTTAAACACAGAAACGTAGAAAATAGGAGGAGTTGGCCATTTGACCCCTCAAGCCTGCTCCACCATTCAATGTGATCATGGCTGATCATTCAATTCAGTACCCTGATCTCATTTACTACCTACATCCTTTGATGCACATAGGCCTAAGTACTATATCTAACTGTTTCATGAAATCATTCAATGTTTTGGCCTCAACTTCTTTCTACAGCAGAGAATTCCAGAGGCTCACCACTCCCTAGGTGAAGAAGCTTCTCCTCATCTCAGTCCTAAATGGTCTACCCTGTAGCTTTAGACTCTGACCCCTTGCTCTGGACTTCCTGCTTATCAGGAACATGCTTATGTTTATCCTGCCTGGACCTGTTAGAATTTTATAGGTTTCTATGAGATTCTCCATCATTATTCTAAACTCTGATGAACATAGTCCTAACCATTCCAGTATCTATTCATATAGAAGTTCTGCCATCCCAGGTATCAGTCTGCTAAACCTTTAAGCATTCCTTCCATAGCCAGAGTATCCTTCAAAGAGATCAAAACTGGAAGCAATCCTCCAGGTGTGGTCTCACCAAGACTTGAAGAGTTTAGCTAAATTGCTCTTACAGAGAAACAATACAAGATCAACGAATCAAATAGTCTTATTCTGTGCTGTAGCCATTCAATGATTCCAGAAGCATAACATTTTCTGGCATTTTTCAAAATGTTTTGTTTTAAAGAAAGATCTGTTCAGTAAAGTGCTAAGGTGAGAACAACTCTATGAAGGTGAACTTAAATAAAAAAGTAGTTTATTCCACTAAATACAATTAGATTTTATTTGATTCTATAAGATTCTAATCAAGCAACATTTTACATTTTCAGACTGATAGCATCACTAATTTATTCTGGCTTTAAAATTTGTGACCTTGTTTTAATGTATCTGTACTTAAAACCAACAGAATCCGATGATAAATAAGAGTTGACACTTTGTACTTTTGGTATAAATGACCAAAGAACAAAAAATAATATGATTTGGATATCATATCCCCTTGGATTACAATTTTAGATATTTTCTAATCAACCTGTTAGTACACATCTCTGGGAGCAGGTGGGACTTGAACCCGGCCTTTTGCTCAGAGATAGGGACACTTCCACTGATTACAGATTTGTGCTACTCTTGAAGGAAATGCTTTTCTTCCTACAGTTAACAGTTTCTTGTCGCTCTGTGTGACAAGCTCCAAAGCACTTTCACAAAGTCATTCTTTACACTAATTAGTAAAATAAATGTCAGGTACTCTGAGAAAAGACAAAGCACAAAAATGAGCTAGTAGGTTTTTAATAGAACAAACAAAGATTGTGTACTGGTAAGCCAGGTATCTGATAGCGAATAGGATTCATATTAAATGGCAAGTTGAGAAATAACCATAAAACTCAGAATATTTTTATTACTGGAGTTTTGCAAATGAAGATGCAAATATTATTTAATAAAGCGATCAATAATTTAATACCATAACATGTTCAGGGAATAATTTAGAATTGGCTTAATAGGTAAATGGTTCACATGTTACTCAATAAACAAGTTAAAGTTCAGAATTTAAATCTATATTTGTGAAACAGTAATACATCTTTAATTATTACAATCAGTATAGTATTCAGATATGGAATAAGCATTGTGATTACAAAAACAAAATGAGCTTAAGTACATTTTCTAATATAATTATGACCAAGCCTACAGGAGAATACTTACAGAATATGCAGTTGTTGTTAAAAATCTTTTCAAATTAAGATTAGAATGTTTGCCTTTTGCACCATTTCTAAGATACTATTTTAATTTAAAAGACATTTGAGGTCTCAAAGAAGAAAAAAAAATGAAAATTGCAGGAATGTAGCACTTATTGAAAATGCAATTTGGTTGATACTGTTAAAAAAAAAAGTGAAAGAATGTTATTTTTTTTGTATAAAAGGGGACTTTGGAACAGTTAACATTTAATCTTAGATACACATTGGCAATGAAAAACAATGACTGAATTGTCCAAAATCAGGACATGTATAACAGAATACAAATGTTAATTAATTATAGCTTGTACATAAATATAACACAGGGACAGTAAACTGAAGATAATTGGAATGAAATCAGATGACAGAACCAAGAGGAAAAGAGAGGGGTGGTCAGGACAGCCATTGTGCAAACACAACATAAACAGAATTTTAGTATACCAAATTTTATCAGCTTAGCAACATATTAGTCACCTTGCATCTGAAATCAGAAGATCATGGTTCGAGCCATATTCCAGAACTTTAGCACAAATCAGGACTATCGCTGGCATTGATAGATTGCAACATTGCCATAATTAGTCCTTTATTAAGCTTAATGTGCTGTCTTAAAGTTCAAAGTGACTATACAAGATCTTATGACATTCTTTGAAGATAAGCAGGGAGATTTTGTTGGTTTCCTGACTAATCCTCTTCCCTCAGCAAATATGATAAAATCCAGATTGACTATAATTTCTCATCGTTCTTTGTAAGCACAATTTGTTGTGGATGCAATTGATTCAGCTCCAAGTGGGACAAGGAACAGTCAGGCCACCTGACTAATAAACCAGTGCAGGGAAGCTGTCAGTTGCAAAATGGGTGATGGTGATTGCTGGAGGTGGGTGGTGGTGGTGGAATTATGATCAAGGCGGTGGACATATGGCAGAAGGGGTGACTTCTGACAGTGCATTTCTGACTCATTAAAAAGATTGGGGACAAGCTTTACGGAGTCAGGAGGTCAGTTACTCACTGCCTGATTCCTAGCATCTGACCCATTTGTAGCCACCGTATTTATATGGTGAGTCCAGTTCAGTTTCAGTTCAATGGTAACCAGCAGAATGGTGATAGTGGGAGATTTGGTGATGGTAATGCATTGATTATAAAGGGGTGTGATCAGATGCAGACTTGTTGGAGATGGTCATTCTCTGGTATTTATGTCATGGGAAAATTACAAGCTATTTGTCAGAAGAAGTCTGGGTCTTGTCCAGGTCTTACTGCATTTTGATACGCAGTTTCAGTTGAGGAGTTGAGAATGGCGCTTAATGTTACACTGAATGCTGAGATGACTGATCTCCAACAACCACAACCATCTTCCTTTGTGCCCAATGTGACTCCAACCAGCAGAAAGTGTTATGCTGATTCCTATTTATTTCAGTTTTGCTAGGGCTTTTAAATACCACACTCTGTCAAATGAAGCGTTGATGTCAAAAGCAATCA
>NC_063332.1:120319843-120339715 GCF_021869965.1 Rhincodon typus
GAGGACAACTGAGATGTACGGGAGTGGAATGCCTCATCCTGGGAGCAGATGCGGCGGAGGCGAAGGAATTGGGAATAGGGGATAGCATTTTTGCAGGAAGGTGGGTGGGAGGAGGAGTATTCTAGGTAGCTGTGGGAGTCGGTGGGCTTGAAATGAATATCGGTTTCGAGGTGGTTGCCCGATATGGAGACAGAGAGGTCCAGGAAGGGGAGAGAGGTGTTAGAGATGGTCCAGGTAAATTTAAGGTTGGGGTGGAAGGTGTTAGTGAAGTGTATGAACTGTTCGAGCTCCTCGTGGGAGCACGAGGCGGCGCCGATACAGTCATCAATGTAACGGAGGAAGAGGTGGGGTTTAGGGCCGGTGTAGGTACGGAAGAGGGATTGTTCCACACATCTCTTTTGTCCATGTTGGAGTCAAATCTGTCGTGAGGTCAGGAGCTGAGTGACCCTAGTGGAACCTACACAGTGCATTAGTGAGCAGATTACTGCTAAGCAAAGGGCTGTTTAATAGCACTGTTGATGACACCTTCCGTCACCTCACTGATGATCAAGAATAGATTGACAGGGATGGTAATTGGCTGAGACGGATTTGTCTTCAACTTTGTGTATAGGACACACCTGGGCAATTTCCACATTGGTCGGGTAGATGCCAGTTGTTGTAGTTGGACCAGAACAACTTGGCTAGATGCAAGGAATCCATCCAAGATTGTGGCCGAGTAGCAGCGCAGCATTTCAGCTGCTGAGTCCAGGTCTCGTCTGCTTCCATCTACATCTTTTTTTAAAAAATCCTCTTTCCTTTAACTTTTGCTCATTTTCTTTTTGCATTTTACGGTGACTTCATTGGGGCATCAGCAAAAAAGAGAGCAGAAAGGCAGCAACAAGTCAGGGGCGGTGCATTCTGGAATTTAGCAGCAGCAGCGGCGGCAACGGACTCGAGGAACGAGTTCCAAGGGCCTGCAGCAGTGTCAGCATGGAGACTCGAGACTTTGAGAAGGGAAGTCTTATGGAGATAAGACTTTCAGATCTGGGTGCTTCATCCTTTCTTCTTGACTTTTTTTTTGTATTTCTGCTTTTGTTTCTTTTAAAATTCTGTTTTTTGAATTTTAGATGATGATTTTGTTTTTTGTATCCAAGGTTTCTTTTTTCTAAATTCAGGTTTTTGTACCCAGGATAGTACTGGAACATGGTGACTTTGTACTCTTTCACTGTTTTCCTGTATTTGAGTACATGTGACAATAAAACCTAATTCTAATTCTAAGTTCTACAATACAAGTCTTCAGCTGGAATATCGTCAGGACCCATAGCCTTTGCAGTATCCAGTGGCTTCAGCCAGTTCTGTTATCATGAGGAGCATATGAAAATGTATTGGAGTACCATTCTGCTGCTGCTTCTAATGACTCACAGTGACTCAACAGCACCCAGTTTTGAGTTGCATATCTGTCTGAAGTCCCCAATTTAGCACACTGATGGTGTGACACAGCATGGAGGGAATTCTCAATGGGAAGGCGGGACTTCATCTCCACAAAGACTTTTGAAAGATGTTGAAATGGATCATCCACTTGGGACTTATAGTTAAACGTTGCAAATGTTTCAGTCTTATTTTTGTCCTGATATGTTGGGCTCCCCATCATTAACGATGGGGATATTTGTGGAGTCTCCTCTTCCTGTGAGTTCTTTAACTGTCAACTACCATTCAAGACTGGATGTTGTACGATTACAGAACTTAGATCTGATATGTTGACTGTGGAATCGCTAAGCACAGTGCTTACACGTTTTGATATCCTCAGAGTCTTGTGTTGTAGCTGTACCAGTTTGACACTATTTTTTGGTATGCCTGATGCTACTCCTGGCATGCCTTCCTGCACTGTTGATCCCCTGGTTTAAATGGAATGGTAGATTAGTAGACCAGGTCATTGAGGAATACTGATTACTGAGGAGTGGCAGGGGTTCCTTGCCCATTGCTCATCCCAGAAGACTACATGGGGTCCCAAGACAATGTTGAGGACTCACAGGGCAAACTCCCTCCTGATTGTATACTACTGTGCTGCCACCTTAGCTAGTGAGACAGGACACATTTGGGAAGGTGGTGTCTAGGGCTCCTCTGATGCTGCCTGGTCTGCTGTGATTCTCTAGCTCCACACTATAATGTCAACAGGACTGAGTTTGCCACAGTCATTTCTGGTGCCTAGATTGATGTTGGCTGATCCATCTGGTTTCTTTGTTTTGTTAAGACTTTTGTAGTGACTTGATACAACAGAGTAACTTGCTAGGTCATTTCAAGAGGCATTTAAGAGTCAATCACACTCATGTGGTGTTGAGTCACATATTGACCAAATCAAGTAAGGATGGCAGATTTCCTTCCGTAAATGGCATTAGTGAATGCAATGAGATTTTATGTCAATCAACAATGGTTTCATGATCACTGATAAGATCGTAATTCAAGAATTGTTAAATTCAAATTCCATCACACAATGGGATTTGAACCCAGGTCCCCAGAGCAGTGTTGGGGTCTCTGGAATACTAGTTCAGAAACAATATGACTACACCATCTCATCCCCCAAATCTATTCTTGTGATGCTGACTGAGGGATAAGTATTAAGCAAGACAGGAGAAAACAACTCATCAAAAATAGTGCCAAGAAATGTTTTACATCTGCTTAAGAAGGCAAACTGGCTTTATTTAACATGAGAGGTGATCTTATTGGACCATACACTGTCAAACATTTGGAGGGGGTTTGATGGAGTGGATACTAGGAAGATGTTTGCTCTTGTGGGGAAGTCTAGAATCAGAGGACATTTAAAAATTAGGCGTCTCCCTGACCTATTTAAGACAGAGATGAGAATATCTTCCCCTCAGAGGGTCATTAGTCTTTGGAATTCTTTTCTTCAGAGCACAGTGGAATCATTATTGAAAATATTTAAGGATGACTTAGACAGCTTTTTAGAAAATCGTTCTTGGGATGTTGATTTCACTGCCCATTCCTAACTGCTAAGTGGACAGTTAAGAATAAACCAGACCAGGTAAGGACAGCAGATTTCTTTCTCAAAAGAACATTAGAGAATCAGATGCATTTTCACATCAACATGGTCACCATCATACTAGTTTTTTTTATTGCAAAAGAACTTCTCCCAGAAATTTAAAACAAAATACTACAGATGTGGTAAAACAGTGCTGGATTAATTCAGCAGGTCTAGCAGCGTTTGTGGGGGAGAGAGAAACATTCTGAATTTTCCAGATCCTGTCAGATCTCCCAACATGTAAAGGGTTTTGCTTTCTCCCGAGGTTAACATGTTATTTAAACACCAGGTTTTCGACCTTTACACTGACGGTTATACGCATCTATAAAAGTCAACTATGTAGTCACCTTCTTTCCAGACTGAAGCTGCCAACTTTCTTCTCTTGACAGCTGTCCAACTACTGAATGTTGCCCTCGATTCCAGGTCACTTTGGGCCTAGTCAGACTAGGATGGACCGTCAACGGGCGCTGCTCAGATCCTTCTTCCTCCTGACCGAAGACGTGACGATTTGTTTGCTGTACCACTTAACACATCAGCCGATTTCTCAGCACACCACCTCCTACCTTTCCTCAAACATGTTTCAGCCTTTCCCCGGCCAGCCGCTTTTTTTATCCCCGTCCCTGGCCCCGCCCCTTCTTCCAATCCCAACCGTCAACAGCTCGTGGCCGAGCTGGCGGAAGTGACGGCGGGTTGCCACGGTGACCCATCCGGTTTCGTTTCCGCCGGTTATCCTGGTGAAGGCCGCCGGAGCTGGCGATGGTAACATTGGCGGAGCGGAGGCTGCGGCTGGACGCCGCCGGCTCGGCCGGTTTCTGGGCCGCGCTCGATGTATGGACGCGGAAGCCGCAAGTGGCGAACCGGCGGCTCAGCGGCTGCTGCCTGGTGGCCGAGAGGGAAACACGCTGCTCCGTCGCGGGGCTAAGGCCGCTTCTGGAGGAGCTGGTGCCTGGATTAAGGGTCGAGCTGGACCGCAAAGTGAATGAGATTCTCCTGGCAGTGACGGGGGAGCGACCTGGGGATAGACTGAAGGTGACACTAAGGACTGTGATTCCCAAAACACAAGCGGAGAACTGTAGAGAAATAGTCATCCAAGGTAGAATGATTCGGGGGTTTGTGTGGGGGAAACTGCAGAAACCCAGATATTCGGGCATTTCTGCATAATCGTACGGAGTATGAGCATTGCTGAAAAAAAGAAACATTTTATCGAAGCTTTTCAGCTTGTCCTCGTTACATATAAAATCTGGGTCTCTCTTTGGGTATTCTTGCGAATTGTCCTGATGGATGCCAGACAGAAAGGCTTTGACAACATGTCTATTTTCAGTTACTTGTACACGTTGTACTCGAATGTGGTCACACACCTTTGGGTAGTGGCTTCTGATTGGGTCTGGGACAAGTGAAGTGACCCCAGGACTGCAGGAGTCTTAGTCCTTATAATAATCCAACAGGCTAGAGCTTATTTAAGCTTGATTCGATGAGGTGAAGCATTGCACCAAGGTGGTTTGAGAACAGTGTTAGGGTGATGACGTGGCCCTGCTTGGCACTGTACTGAAAGGCAAACGGGTTGGTGGTGGAGCTATTTATCATTACCACAACTTCTAAGTCATTGTGGAGCAGGTGTAGGATGGTGACAAACTTAATGGTGTAACCAAAATGGAGAAGGATGCTCCATAATGAATAGAAAATCCTTTATTTGTTGAATATCCTTTACTGTTACATATACTCCAGTACAATGGCTGCTTTTAATAGCACCTAGAGGGAAAAATAGTGTTACAGAGTAATAAAAAATATAGATTAGTATGAAATTTGAAAAGTCCAGAATGACAAGTGACCGTAAGTACTTAAGTTCCAGCCTGAATTCCGCAGCCCCCAGAGTGCAAGGCCATGCTGCCTCCATGTGCCAGCCTCTACCCAGCACGGCCTGTTTGCTATGCCATGGAACTCGGCCTGTTTGCTATGCCATGGAACTCTGCCTGTGCTCGCTCGGCTCCTTGATTCCAGTCTCCAGCTGGTGAAGAGAGAAGAGAAGAGAAGAAAAGCAAAGCTACAAAGAGGAGAAGAAAGAAAGGGAAAGGGACTGGCGAGCAGAGGAGTACCTACTGGAGTGTCCTACTCTGCCGCCATCATATTTTCCCAATTGGTGGTGTCAAAGGCCTTTGTAACATCAAAGAAAACCGTGTACAGGGGTAGGTTCTTCTCTGTATAGAACAGTACCACCAATGCTGCCTGCGCAAGATCCTGCAAATCCACTAAGAGGAAAGATGCACCAACGCCAGCATTCTCGACCAGGCTAACACCCCCAGTGTTGAGGCACCACCATTGATCAGCTGCGATGGGCTGGCCATGTCATCCACATCACTGACACGAGACTCCAAGCTGGTTGCCTTAACAACAAAACAATCCTAGGTTGCCAACCACACAGCCAATTGCTACGTAGGTTTCAATTTCAGAACTGTTTATACATCTGCAGCTACTTGCAGTTTATTTTATCTGCAACCTTAGAAAAGCACATTACCTCTTAAAGGGACCACACACTCCTTCTCCCTGCCCCCATCATTTTTATAAACAAATTCTAACATCCTGCCTTCTAATTCACATGTACTCTTCCTGACTTCACAACGGTAAGGAGCATGCTGCCACACCAACACCCCACCCACCCCTTCCCACAACCATCTTCTGCCACAAGTGTAACACAGCCTACGGAAGCCGAATGGTATAACAACCAACAGACTCTCCCTGAGAGTGGAAGAGAGTCATCCTCGTCTATGAGGGACCGCCAGTGATAATGTTTTGTGTGAGGTAGCTGCAGCTGACCAGGTCACTATTGTACAGTGAGCTGTTTGGGTTGGCGGAGGAGTAAATAGGAATGTGGTGGTAGCAAGAGGATAAACACCAACTTTTAACATTAAGAGAGAGAGTCCATTCAACTTGCCTATCTGACACCAGCATTTGGGACCAACATTCCATCTAAGCTGTGCAGTAATGCTTAGAGGTCCTGTGAACACCAAACAGCTCCTAACACATTAATGTACAAATATGGAAGTTGCTGTCACCCATTGACATTGGAGGTCCACCCAGCAAAAACAGAAAATGAGGGGGACCATTTTTCAGGATATCTGTAATAAAGAAATTGCTTTTGGGGGTGCGGGTGGAGGATGTGTAGCGTACTTGGGTACTAATGGCATTGAAACAACTGGGCAAACTACTGAGAAAATTAAACAATTAAGGACTAAATTAAAATAGATAATCTTGGGTGTATTCTCTAGTTTATCTGAGCCACAAGCTTTCACAGCTAGGGATAAACATGCATGACCTGAGCAATGCAGCAGCATAGTTAAATAGTGACCAAGGCCAGGACTTAAATGTTGAATAATATTTGGCATATCCGAATGAAGAAAGGTGGCAGGTTAGCTCTTGTGCCTTGTAGATGATGGACAGGTTTAGGGGATGGTGGGTTATTGGCTGCAGTATTCCTAGCCTCTGACCTTGTCTTGTAGCTACTGTGTTTATGTGGCAAGTCCAGTTGAGCTTCTGGTCAATGGTATCCCCTAGGATGTTGATAGTGGGGGATTCAGTGATGGTAATCCCATTGAATGTCAACGGCAATGATTAGATGGTCATTGTCTGCCATTTGTGTGAAGCGATTGTTACTTGTCACTTGTCAGTCCAAGCCTGGATATTGTCCAGATCTTGCTGTGTTCGTACATGGACTGTTTCAGTATCTGAGGAGTTGTGAATGCTTCTGAACATTGTACAATCATCAGCGAACATCTCCACTTCTGACCATATGAGGGAGGGGATGTCATTGATGAAGCAACTGAAGATGGTTGGGACTAAGACTAGCCTGAGGAACTCCTGCACAGATGTCCTAGAGCTGAGATGACTGACTCACCAACAACCATGACCATTTTCTTTTGTCCCAGGTATGACTCCAACCAGTGGAGAGTTTGCTCCCTGTTACCAATTGATTCTGGTTTTACTATGGCTTTTTGATGCCACACTCAGTTGAATGTAGCTTTGATGACAAGGGCTGTCACTCTCTCCTCAGCTCTGACAAAACAGCTGAATTCCAATGTTTGACAAGGCTGTAGCGAGGTCAGGAGTTGAGTGGTCCTGACGGAACTCAGGCTAGGCATTACTGAGCAGGTTATTGCTGTGCAGGTGGCTGCTTAATAGCACGGTTGATGCCACCTTCCATCACTTTACTGATGTTAGAGAGTAGACGGGTGGGGCGGTAATTGGCCGGGTTGGATTCATTCCGCTTCTTACGTATGGGACTATTTGGGCAATTGTCCACATTGGGGAATTGGATGCCAGTTTTGTAACTATCCTGGGACTGCTGTGCTGGAAGGCTCTTACAAACAAAGGCAGTACATTAATTCTGTGTGACTTTAATCTTCATATAGATTAGGAATGTCAAGTTGGCAGGGTATCCACCAGAAAAAAATAATTTTGGGACTATATTCCAGACAAAACTTTTTGGATCTAACTAGAGACAAGGATCAGGTAATGTGCATTGAAGCAGATTTACTAAATGGCGTCAGAGTAAAAATTCCCTGAGAAAGCACTGCCCATAACTTTTTTTTTACCTGAAGAAGGGTCCCGACCCAAAACATCAACTTTCCTGCTTCTCCGCTGCCTGGCTTGCAGTGTTCCTCCAGCTCCACACTGTTGTCTCTGACTCCAGCATCTGCAGTTCTTGCTATCTCTGACTGACCATACCATGGTAGGTTAGAAACAAATATATTGAACTTGAAGAAGCGTAAGTCAAAAGAAATGAGGGCAATGTTAGTTAAAGTGGACTGGGAAACCAGTTTAGCAGCAAACTGGTTGAGGAACAGTGGCAGCTATTTAAGGAAGCAATTCATGACTTGCAACAAAGATATGTCCCAGTGAGAAAGAAGGATTCGAGGAAGGGATTAGCTAATCATGGTTAATGAGAGAAGATGAGGATAGCAACTACTAGAAAAAAAAATACAATGTGGCTAAATTTTGTGGAAGGCCAAAAGATTGGGAAAGTTTTTAAAAACCAACAAAGATGATCAAAAATGATAAATAGAGAGAAAATTAACTTTAAGTGTAAACTTGCCAGTGAAATCAAGACAGGCAGAGTTTCTTAAAAAGTGAGAAAGGCCCAATTAAACATAGGTCCCTTAAAGAATAATGTTGGGGAAATAACAGGAAACCTCTGGAACCTTCCTCCCCCCAACCCACCTCTAGGGTATTCACCAGCCCTCATAACATTCCTCTCTCCGATGCTGAACATATTGTACTCAGCAAAGGTCTCAGCCTTATCCCTCTGCGTCCCCACCTTAATGAATTTCAGGCACGACATGACGTCGAATTCTTTCATTGTCTTCGTCTCCATGCCCATTTCTTTGGGCAAGATTCCTCTACCCATCTCACAGACCCATTCATCCAGCTCCACATTCTCCCTCCACCTGAACCCTTCCCTCTGGCCTTTTACCTACACTCAATCTGTTCATTGAGAACTGTCGATGTGATATTGATCACTTCAATTTCTCTGCCTCCCTAACCCAATCCAACCTATCTCCCTCCAAACTGACTACAATCCATGCTCTTAAATACAGCCCTGACTTTGTTATTAAACCTGCTGATAAGGGTGGTAGTCTGGCATACTGACATCTACATTAGAGGCTGAGCCCCAGCTCTCATACCTCTTCCTATCTACCCTGGACCGTGACCCCACCACGGCATATCAGGCCATTGTATCAACAATGGTCACTGACCTCATTTCATCTGGTGATCTCCCCGTCACTACCTCCAAGCTGATAATTCCTCAGCCCTGCACAGCTCACTTCTACCTCCTTCCAAAAATCCACAAGCAGGAAAATTGATGTTTTGAGTTGGCACCCTTCTTCAGGAATAAATAGAGAGGAGGGGTGGGGCTGGGGAAGGTATTTGGGATGGCGATAGGTGAGTGCAGGTAGTGTGTGGTGGGGATTGGCCAGTAAGGTGGGAGGGACGGATAGGTGACACCACATGCAAACTGGAGGAGCAGCACCTCATATTCCGCCTCAGGAGCCTACAGCCTGATGGCCTCCACATGGAATTCACCAGTTTTAAAATCTCCCCACCCCCGATCTCATCAAGTCCAATCCTCCCTCTCATCCCTGCCTCTTTGACCTGACACAACCTGTCCATCTTCTCTTCCACCTATTCATCCCCCCCACCAACTTCATTGAGCAATCCCCACCACTCCCTGTCCGCACTCACCTATCACTACCCCACCTACCTTCTCCAGCCCCACCCTTCCTCTCTCTCTTTATTTCTCAGCTCACTTCCCCCCCCGCCTCCCCACTTCTGAGGAAGGGTCCTAACCCGCAACATCAACTTTTTGCTCATCTGATGCTGCCTGGCCTGCTGTGCTTCTCCAGCTCCATACAGCATCTGCAGTTCTTGCTATCTCACAATCTAGCCTTCTGCATTCAATGCTCACGATATGGTCTTCTGTACACTGGGGAAGCGTAGACTGGGTGACCGCTTTGCAGAACATCTGTGTTCTGCCTGTAACAAAGACCCTGACCTTCCAGTTGCCTGCCACTTTAACACACCACCCTGTTGCTTGGCCAACATCTCTGTCTCAGGCTTGCTGCACTGTTCCAGCGAAGCTCAACGCAAGCTGGAGGAACACCTCATTTTCCGCTTGGGGATCCTGCAGCCCTCCGAACTCACTATCGAATTCAATAATTCTAGGACCTGAACTCTCTCATGTCCTAGCCCCCTACCCTGTACACTATGCCTTGTTATCACATAGTCTGCCATGACACACTACCTATTGTTAACTGCTAACAGTCTCCAATAGCAGCTATTCACTATCCTAACCTGATAGTTATCCACTCCTTTCTATCCACATGTTCTCTCTCTTTGGGGTCTATGCCCATACATTGTTTACTCTTTACCTCTCTCACTCTATCTTCTGCATATAAGCCAATGTTTTCCTAGCTAAGATAACAAGGTGTAGAGCTGGATGAACACAGCAGGCCAAGCAGCATCAGAGGAGCAGGAAGGCTGATGTTTTGGGCCTAGACCCTTCTTCAGAAATGGGGGAGGGGAAGGGGGTTCTGAAATAAATAGGGGGAGAGAGGGGGAGGCGGATAGAAGATGGATAGAGGAGAAGATAGGTGGAGAGGAGACAGACAGGTCAAAGAGGTGGGGATGGAACCAGTAAAGGTGAGTGTAGGTGGGGAGGTAGGGAGGACGGACAGGTCGAGGGGACGGGATGAGGTTAGTAGGTAGGAGAAGGGGGTGGGGCTTGAGGTGGGAGGAAGGACAGGTTAGGGAGGCGGGGATGAGCTGGGCTAGTTTTGGGATGCGGTAGGGGGAGGGGAGATTTTGAAGCTTGTGAAGTCCACATTGATACCATTGGGCTGCAGGGTTCCCAAGCGGAATATGAGTTGTTGTTCTTGCAACCTTCGGGTTTTCCTAGCTACTGTCAGTTCTGAGGAAGGGTCACTGGACCCAAAACATTAATTCTGATTTCTCTTCACAGATGCTGCCTGACTTGCTGAGCTTTTCCGGCAACTTCTGTTTTTGTTTTTAATGCTTTACATCAATCATTATAGTTGAATACACTAGTAGCATTCCAAAAATTACTGAATCAAATATCAAAAGTGAGAGGAGAGGTAAATAAGTATCACTAGGGTAACTCATGGGCCTAAAGGCCAGTAAGTCCCCTGGACGTGATGAGATGCATCCAAGGATATTAAGAGGCACAGAGGGATTTTCTTATGATGGGTTGTGGCGTAGGTTGGGCCTGTGCTCTTTGGGATTTAGATTAATGAGCAGAAGCCTAACGGAAACATACAAGATTCTTAGTGTGGATAGAAAGAGACTGGTCCTGGACTGTTGTACAAAGGGAAACAGACTGCATAATCTGAATAAGGGGTTATCAGTTAAGGTAGATGAGAATTTATTTCTCTATGGAGTACGAATTATTTACTACAGAGGGCTGTCGAGGCTGAGTTGTTAGGAATATTCAAGGCTAAAGTGGACAGAATTTTAACTAGTATGGGAATCAAAGGGTTATGGGGTAAGAAGAAGAAAGTGGAGTTGAGGCTTATCACATCAGTCATGATCTCATTGAATGGCAGAGCAGACTTAATGTGCTTGATGATCTATTTCTACTCCTGTGTCATATACTCTTGAGAGTAGAGACAAATGGGTTTTTTTCACATTGGCAAGTTGTAACTAGTGGTGTGTCACATGGATCAGTGCCAGGGCCTCAACCATTTGCATCCTACATCAGTAGTTCCCAACCTTTTCAGTATCCAGGCACACTTCAAAGAGATATTAAATTAAATGGCACACCTATGTCTATGCTTTCGGAAGTCTACACATGCTGGTGTCTTTTGTGTGTGCAGTCATAGGGTGACTGGGGTCAGCAGATACTGCAGTCAGTAATAGATACCGAGGCTGCAAAGGAGATTGCAAGCATGAGTATAGGCTTAACATTCAGGTAAAGCATTGCTGCTTCAAGAAAATTTTGTGGCTCACTTCTTATCTTTTTGCACCACAGCTGCATCAGTTTAAAATCACTGATCTGTATCAATAATTTGGATGGGGGCCAGAATGTATGGTCACCAAATTTGCCAATGACACTAAGTTAGGTGGGATAGTAAGTTGTCAAGAGGAGGTAGAGACGCTGGGAAGAGAGAAAGATAGTTTAGATGAATAGGCATTTGGCAGGAAGAATAGAAAAGTGGTACGTTATTAAAGTGGACAGAAGTTCTGTGTGGGTGTCCTATCACTTGAAGGTTTGTATGCAGATACAGCAAGTGATCTGGAAGGCAAATACAACATCAATTATTGCAAGGGGAATGGAATATAAAAGCAGGGAAGTTACACTGCGACTGGACAGGACACTGTTGAGACCACATTAGGTGTACAGTTTTGGTCTCCTTATTTGCATTAAAGATATCAATGCTTTGAAAGCAGTTCAGTGTAGTTACACTCAACTCCTTCCTGGGATGAAGGACTTGTCTTGTGAAGAAAGGTTGCACACGTAAGACCTATACCCATTGCAGCTTAGAAGAATGTGAAGTGATCCTATTGAAACATACTAGATCTTGATGGACTGAATACAGTGAATATCTGAAGATATGAGGAAGACTAAAACTTGAACATGTTTTCTTTTCCCAGAAGACTTTCTTTTCTCACAAAGGGTTATTAGAATGTGGAATTTCTTCCTCATAAGTTGTGGAAGTTGAGTTTTATGTAGATTTTAGATAGATGAGGACATCAAGGATTTTGGGATGCAGACAGGAAAATGAAGCTGAGAACATTGAATTGAGGAACAGGTTTGAAGGACCAAATGACCTGTTACTGTTCCTAAATCTTGCATTCCTATCTAATTTATATAGAAAATAACAATGACCACATAAGTAAAAGCATTTTTATGTAGTAAGTGATTAGGATCATGCCACAAAGGATGGTGGAGGTAGGTTCAATTGAGGCATTCAAGAGGATTTTGTTTATTATCTGAAAAAGAAAAAGATGCAGGACTGTGAGAAGACTGTGACTTTGTAATTCCTCGTAATTCATAATTTCTGCTCCTACTTCGTGAATCTATAAGTGCCAGAAGGTAAGTGGCTCCTTGGAGAACCAGTATAGACAGGACGGGGCTGAATGGCCATCTCTTGTGCTGCAAACACTCAGTGATTCTGTTTGAATCACTCTCCAAGAATGGGCAACCAAGGAATGTGCAGAATTGTCACTGTATAGTTCTTCTTAAATTAGCAAATTAAAATATAGTTCTCTCAACTGACATTCCCTGTTCATCGGGCATAGCAAAACCAAAACTGCTATTTCATCTGCTTGTCAAATTTCAATGTGGCTTACGACAAGGAATTCAAAGAAATAGAACCTATAGTACAAATCTCTGTTCATTTAAATAATATTTTAATAAAGAAACAGTAAAATGATGCTTCAAATTATAATAAAAAATCTGATCATAATTGTGTAAATTTACAGATCAAGCATGATTGCAGGTGTCAGTAACATGGCAGCTGAGGCAGCTTTGTGCAATGATGGTGATCTAGGTGAATTGGATTTGAGCATATAATGTATTTTGTGTACAAAATTCCATGACCTTTGGCGTAAAAGAATCAGAAATCAAGACGACACTGAAGGACGCTGTCACGTCTTGAAAAGAGCTGTCCGTTTAGTTCCACATCTTTGGACTTTCTGTACATCCATATAAATTTTCTCCCTTTTGTGTGTGAATTTTGAAAACTGTTATTGAATCTCCTATCATTCTTTCAAGCAGCACATCGCAGACCCACCATCAAGCTTTGTAAACCTCTTGGCCTCATTTAAGCTGCTTTGGTTTTATTCCCCCCCCCACCTCACCAACCCAATTGTCCTAGAACTGTATTCTATCCTCCAGTACTCCTCCCACTGGATATACTTTTAACTTCAACTTTATAAGAACAGTTTATGACTCTGAACACTTCTATCTGTCCTTGACCTATGGATTATCACAAAGAATCCCAGTTTCTCTGTTCCCAGTCTGTAACTGAAGTCTTTTAAAATAAATCTCTGCAGTCTTCTCAGGGCCTTGGTATCACTCGTATGTCTAACAATTGACCAAGTAGCATTGCTAGTGTTTCAGGAAGTATTAGCATAATTTCTTTGCTTTTGTTTCTGTACCTCTCTTAACAAAGACAAAACATGAGATGATTTGTGTAAATAGATCGGAATGGTGAAAGACAAGGAGCTCTGTATTTTGTTCCAGCTCTCTAAGCACAGCATAAAAACATCCAAATTATTAATGCTTCTACTCTGCAGATTTTGAAAACAACACAGCAACATTTATACCATTAGAACGGCATATTGCAGGAAGTTACACTTTCAAGAAGAGCAATATTTACAGCTTTAAACTTCAACAAGTTAAAGGAGATGAATTACTCTGGTGAGTCCCTAGCCAGTCAGCTGTATGTGTGCTGCAGAATTGAGAATTAAGTAAATGTTGAGTCCTATGTTAAAAAAAAAATTAGTCATGAAAATTCCTCTTCAGAAAGAATTTGTAAATCAGTGTTGTTCTGACTGAAGTCAGATTGCTAATTCTTATCTTTGGCCCTTTGTGAACTTTCAATGTAAAGCAATGGCTGAAAGGTTGGTACTTGTCTTTTTAGCAGTCAAGTTGAATCATTTACAAGATTAGCTATGTTGTTTAAATGGAGATGGTATACAGTTTCTAGTAATTCATTGAGGCTTTCCACTGATATTGTGTCTATTTAGTATTCTGTCTATCTGTTATGTTTTACACGCCTGTACTTCAAGTGACGTACATTGGTGCCCCATTACTTTCTTCATACCTTTTTAATTTCTGTGTACCGCTCCTATTTAGGCTGACACCCAAGTTAAAGAACTCCATTTACTCTTTGGAGTGGGTGGCAAGCATACTACTTTGAAACATTCATTAATAACTTTAGGCTTTGGTTCACTGCATATCGTGTTAGCTTCATTTTGACAATGTAGCTATCTTAACTGGACTTGAGACTTGAGTTTTGCTTAGTATTGATGTGGGAAATAGCCTAGATATTTTCAGTTAAAATCAGTTTGTATTTTAACAAGTATTTTTTGTAATAAAACTCCTGTATTTTCTATTTATAAGACATTTATGGTTATTATAAAGAACTGGATAGTCAGAAGCAAAATGGTAGAGTTGTATGAGCATTCCAAAATCATCATCGGTAACTTCAGTAAAAGCCAATGTCTTGTACCATGCCGATTGTAAACCTTCCCAATCCCCTATTCTTTTCTCATGAAATTATTGGGAAAACTATTTTGTTTGTATAACAATGGTTGAAACTAGTTTATTGCAGTCTAGAAATTGCTATTTATCAGTATTTCTGTGGTGTTTAACTGTTTCGTTCTCTGCGCTAAAGGTTTATTTCTGTTTCGACCATGTGCCCTGAGAAGTGGAAAGCAGATGGAATTGTATATCCCAAACTAGCATGGCTCTCAGATGTATTGCTCACAAAGATTGTGAAATGGTCAACAGAGAACATGAAGAATTATTTTAAGAGTACACTTTCTCTCATTTCTGTGGAAAAATATAATGAATGTTACCACCGTCTTAAAGCAAAATACAAAGAAATGGTCAAGGTACAATTTTGAGAACAAAATACCAAAAGTAACTAATTCTCTTTCAATTTAAATTGTATTTATTTTTAAAATCCTGTTTCTTTTTCACTTGTACCAGACATATGTTGACTTTGAGGCGCAGGAATAGTCTGTACTTAGTTTTCTGGCACCCTGTAACTGTTTGATAAGATATGATGAGAATACAATGGTGCCATACATTCTGATTTCAACAATTCTTTATAATTTTGGCGAAAATTGCAGATTGTCGTATGTAGGGGTATTGTTGGTGTTACTCGACAATAGATTGATACCATGATGGCCTTCCCCATGCTCTTTTTTTTCAACAAAAAACCTAAATGCAAAGATTCATATAAGATGTTTTGCCAAAATGGGACATAAACAAGGACTGTAAATTTGTTAGTAATGTTTGAAATTTTCAGTATGAAACCCCCTCCCGCTAAAAATGTGGTTGATTATGGCTTTTTGAAAGGGACCCAACAAAACCGATTTTAATAATTTTCAGGGATCTGAGGCAAGTTCAAAGTTAAATCCAGATGAGCTTATTTCTCCTGCTTAGTAAACTGCAATGCTATTGGATGTACAACCTCCTCTGAAATCCTTAGACAGAAACTAAGAAGTCTTCCAGTCAGTCACAACCTTTCTGATGCAAACAAAATATTCAGAGCAAATGGAGGGTCACCTTGAGCACAATACTGTGGCAGTAATAGAGATCAGGACCTAGTCTAGAGGCTGGATAGCCTAGGACTTTTTTCACTAGAGTGTCAGAGGTTGATAAGATAATGAGGGGTATAGATAAGTTGAATGGCAGGTGTCTTTTCCCAAGGGTGGGGGATTTCAAGACTCTGGCATATTTCTAAGGTGAGAGGAGAAAGATTCTTAAAAAGTCATGAGAGGCAGTCTTTTCCTCACGGTGTCGTTCACATGTGGAAAGAGCTTCCACGGGAATTGGTAGATATGGCTACAGTTACGATGTTTAAAAGACATTTGGATAAGCACGTAAATAGAAAATGTTGGGGGAGGAGCATATGGGCCAAGTGTCAGATGATAGGACTAGTTTAGTTTGGGATTATGGTCAGCATGGAATAGTTGGACCAAAGGGTCTGTTTCCAAGCTGTATGACTCTGACTCTAGTCTAATTGCCAGATCTTCCGCACTAGTGGCCAGAATATGCTACAGGTTTGCCAATGTGTGTGAAGCAAGTACGAATTTCTTTAATATCTATCCCTATGATTATCAATATTGTTAATCATAGAAAGAAAGCAGTTATATTAATATAACACTGTTGATAACTATTGGATGTTGTAAAGATACTCAGCCAATTAATTATTTTTGAAGCACTGAAATGCACAGTCACTTACAATTTACTAAGTGTGGTATGACATTAAAATTACTAAAATAATTGATTTTAAATGGTTCTGCATATTTATTAATTTTTTTAAAATCATGTAACTTACTTGAATGTAATGTAGTTGGCTGGAGTTTCCGCACAATACCTACCCAGGTATCCATGAATCCAGACGCAAATGAAACAATACCTAAAATAGTGACACTTTGAACTTACGCATGTTGTGCTTAACTGCTTTATGATGGATTACCTGCAATGTTCAATGTGAATTGAAGGGTGCATTCATACAAAGAAGAGCCTGTCCACAAACAAACCCTATCCCCATTTAATTCAGATTGATGAGTGTCTGTCTGCCAGTTATGTCCTTTCATGATTGTTCATCACGTGGCATACAGCAACTCGGGTGCACAGGCATCTGTGACTTCATGAATCCAGTATTAATCACTTCTACCTACAGTGAGCTGCAATCAATTGAAACCTGACCCAGATAATTTTCTTTGGGTTGATTACTTCCTTTGATGAAATTCCACAGCTCTTTGTGTCAAACAGTTAACGGCTGTTTTGCATTGTCATATATTTAAGCTCCCTTACTTATTATGGTTTTATTCAATTTTAATTAGATTTGGCCTGAAGTAACGAATCCTGAAAAATTTGTGTATGAGGATGTCGCCATTGCAACATACTTACTGGTAACTTGTTTGAACTTTACAAACCTTGATATGCTGGCATAGCTGTGGGGTCCAGTTTAATATTTAAGCTATTGTCTGTACAGTGTTCCAGAAAACCATTGATAACTATAATCATTGGTCAGCTAGAAAACTTTCTATTTAATCTCTCCAACCCATTGGCAGACTTCTCCTAAACAACCTATAGAGTCATTAAATATTCATGAGGAAAAGCTCAGTTTTTGTTTAGACAGCAAAACAGATTTCTAGTTTTGACCCTTACTGCTATTATATTGCACTTTCCTAATCAATTTGTTTGATCACTGAAGGATGTGAATAAGCACTAGTACAATAAACAAGTAAAGATATGGAGATTTTCTCCAGAATTTTCATGAAGCTCCAGGATATGATTTTATTTCAAGAGGATATTCCACAGAGGATCTTTCCATGGGATAATTAGCACATCAGCCTTTGCTCTCTGAATATTGAATCATCTATGTCTGTAATTTGATGCCTTTGAACTTTTAGTCCTTAACCACCAGACACACTATGCCTTCTGTGAAGGAGCTAATAAATTGACATTAGCTATATTTGATGGTAGGCTGTTTCATATAGTTAGAACTTTGTAGGTGTGAAGAAGAAATCTGATTTTCAGTCTTGATTTTAGATTTGTACTTTTTTATTCTCCAGTTGTATTGCAGCAGTTTGTTTGAGTTGTACATTGTATATCTCCTGATCTTCCAACATTTTATTATTGTCATCCAATATTAATAATACTTCATAGTCAGAGTGTGCAAGGCAGTCACAAGGTTTCAGTTATGCTCCTAAAATTTATTATTTCTCTAAGAAAATGTCCAAATATTGAAGAGAGACATTACATATGATCATGCAAAGTTATACTACAAAATTTGTACTGTCACGGAATGCAACTTCACTAGCACAGATACATATTAATTGTAACAATCTTGGAATTCAGCAATGTGATAGCTGAATTAACATTCTTCAACATTTGATATATTTTTCAAGCACAAATTCAAACTCTGAGCAGAGGAACAAGAAGCTAGGCAAATTAGCCCCTTGATCTCTTCTCCATTTGTTGACATCATGACCAAATCTGCAGCCTAACTTTATATATCTATTATTACCCCATATCCATTAAAATCTTTGGTTAACTCAAATCTTATCAAACTCGGAAGTGAAATTTGCAATTGATCTTGCATTGACTACTTTATTTTTTTGCAGAAGAGATCTGCAAACTTCCTACATTTTGAGAATGGCAAAGTATTTCCTAATTTCACTCCTGAAAGATCTGGCTATAATCTTTAGACTGCTCCCTTGTCCTAGATTTCACAGCTAGCAGATATAGTTTATTTTTATCTACTGTATGTTTTTCCCTGAAGATCTTGAAAGCTTTCATCGATTCACCCCTTAATCCTCAATTCCAGGAAATACAATACTGGTTCCTATAATGACATCAATTAACCTTTGGAGTCCAGGAATCATTCTGGCAAACCGACACTTCATTCTCTCAAAGAGCATTTCTAGTCCACCTGAAGGAGGAGGTATTGCTGATTCTGGGCATTAGGTGGATCAAGTACCTTTAGGGTAATGGTGTCCAGCCTACAGCCTGTAGGGTGATACAACCGTCCAGAGCATTTCATAGGACCTGATGTCTGCTGCACTGGTAGATGAATTTATGGTTCATTCATAGAGTTCCTGTAGTTAATAGTTAAATAACCTTGCACAAGAAAGATCATTGACCAGGAAATTTTTTTGAAGTTTGTTGTGATTTATTTTTGAAGCCATATTTTCAAATACAGTAGAAGTGGGAGATCTTTCATGAACCTCTCCTCCAGTCAGAGGCCCTTTCTGTCCCATGTGTTCTGCTGCAGGCTTACTGGGAAAAAACCAGTTTGTGATCGACCCATTGTCTCCGCCTGCTCCTGCCCCACCGAACTGATCTCCAACTATCTAGACTCCGTTTTCTCCCCCTTGGTCCAGGAATTCCCTACCTTTGTCCGTGACACCACGCACGCCCTCCACCTCCTCCAGAACTTCCAATTCCCCGGTCCCCAACACCTCATCTTTACCATGGACGTCCAGTCCCTCTACACCTGCATTCCCCATGCAGATGGCCTTAAGGCCCTCCGCTTCTTCCTGTCCCGCAGGCCCGACCAGTCCCCCCTCACTGACACCCTCATCCGCTTAGCCGAACTCGTCCTCACACTCAACAACTTCTCTTTCAATTCCTCCCATTTCCTACAGACAAAGGGGGTAGCCATGGGTACCCGCATGGGCCCAAGCTACGCCTGCCTCTTTGTAGGTTACGTGGAACAATCCCTCTTCCGTACCTACACCGGCCCTAGACCCCACCTCTTCCTCCGTTACATTGATGACTGTATCGGCGCCGCCTCGTGCTCCCATGAGGAGCTCGAACAGTTCATACACGTCACTAACACCTTCCACCCCAACCTTAAGTTTACCTGGACCATCTCTAACACCTCTCTCCCCTTCCTGGACCTCTCTGTCTCCATATCGGGCAACCACCTAGAAACCGATATTCATTTCAAGCCCACCGACTCCCACAGCTACCTAGAATACTCCTCCTCCCACCCACCTTCCTGCAAAAATGCTATCCCCTATTCCCAATTCATTTGCCTCCGCCGCATGTGCTCCCAGGATGAGGCATTCCACTCCCGTACATCTCAGTTGTCCTC
>NC_063332.1:120344715-120388271 GCF_021869965.1 Rhincodon typus
CTAATGCTGCTTGGCCTGCTGTGTTCATCCAGCTCTACGCCTTGGTGTACCTCAGATTCTCCAGCATCTGCAGTTCCTACTATCTCTACTTCCTTTATCTTCTGGGTTTCCTAATTTTTACTGTTAATCTGACATTTTGCTCTTGCTTTCTGTACCTGATGCGGTATTGATTTTACTCTAAGTTTATGCTGTGTTACTCATTAATGATTCTTCAATTTGCTTGATGGAGTTATTCAAGCACTTGCTCTGTTCATATAGGTCCGAGGATAGCTAATTGACTGACTTAGATGCAATTTAACACAGAACCGTAAAAAAGAGCCCATGGACAAATGCATTTGTTGCTGTCAGCAAAATCTAGCCCAATAGCTTTCTAATTAAAATTTTAAATTAGATATATTTTAAGAGATGTGCATGTTAGAATGAAAATTATTAAATGCTAATATTATAAATGATCTATTTTTTTAAAAAGAAATTGCAATCTAGGTATAAGCAAATGTTATCCAGTATGCTTTTGTAATTCCAGTGAGCCAGTGGGAAAGGCTTAAAAACATATGGTTTCATGATCTGATGAGGTTGAGAATTTAGCAAGTAATTATGGGACCCAATAAGGGATAATACCTATTTCATATCTGACTTTTTTTTTTTGCATAGAGAAAAGACAACATCATTTCCTTGAATTGAGTTTATGAAGCAGTCTCTGATGCAAAATATTGTGGTGAATTAATATATTCTTAAAGCATAATAAATGTTCCAAATGACTATAAATAAAAAAAGCCTAAGGTAAATACAATTTGTAAAAGCTTGCGATTGTGTGATTGAATAAAAAGCTATTAAATCAGATTATATTGCCGCTTGTGCAGAGTTTCTAAAAAAAAAACCTATTTGTTTGAATGAATGTTACATGTTTCAAATTGTCATAACTTTTCAGCACCCTGGTAGAGGCATAGACATGAGGAAGCGGAAAATTTGGAATATGTATGGTCCACAGACATGTCTCAAGGTAAGAAAAAAATATATACCTGTGTTTCTTGAATTCTACTTGCACATTAACTGCAAAGCTGTGCTGCTTTCTACTGTAATAACATAAAGGTTGCATTAATGGGAATCATCATTGGTAGATGGATCAAAAATGGTGCATGTGGATAAACACAATATTGATATTATTTAGCTACTTTAACATTTAGAGACAGACAGTGTACACTACTCCAGATGTGGTCTCACCAACATCTTTATAAGTGAGGCATAACCTCTTTTTTTCTCATTTCCCTTCACAAGAACATTCTCTTAGTTTTCCTAATTATTTGTTGTACCTATGTTCAAATATTTTCTGATTCATGCACTAGGATACCCAGGTCCCTGAGCACCTTAAAGCTTTGTAATTTCACACCTTCTTCAATAATATGCTTCTTGCCAAATGGACATTGAGTTTCCCACATGCTTCACTTACTAGATCCTTTCCCAGTTGTGTAACCGATCCATATCCCTTCTTTAATCTGTGTGTGTCCTTTTTAGAACATACTTTCCAACTTCATTTTGCATCATTGGCAAACTTATCAATCATACCTTTGCTCCTTTCATCCAAGTCACTTGTATAATTTGTAAAAAAAAAAAAGAAAAAAATTGAGGTCCTAACACTGATCCCTCAGGCGTACTACTTGTCACATCTTGCCAACCAGAAAATAACCCCTTTACAATTACTTTTCTGCCAGTCAATCTTTTATCCATGCCAGTATGTTAGCCCCTCACTCCAAAGCTTTTATCAGACTTTCATATGTCTCATCAAGTGCTATCTCCATCTCCTGGTTCGATTAATCCATAGCACGTATGGATACGTTGAACGAGTGGGCAAAAATCTGGCAGATGCAGTGTAACATGAAGTTATTTTGCCAGGAAGAATTAAAAGCAATGTTTGACTTAGAGTTCTGCGGTTGCTCTCCATTTAAAATGCAGAGAGATTTAAGTTTTCTGATGCATTAATCACAAAAAAGTATACACGTACAACACATAATTAAGAAGTTTAATGGAATGTTATCCTTTAGAACAAGAAGAAAGAACAAAGAAAATTACAGCACAGGAACAGGCCCTTTAGCCCTCCAAGCCTGCGCCGATCCAGATCCTCTATCTAAACCTGTCATGTATTTTCCAAGGACCTGTATCTCTCTGCTCCCTGCCCATTCATGTATCTGTCTATAATTACCCGGCAACGCGTTCCAGGTACCGACCACCCTCTTAGTAAAGAACTTTCCACGCGTATCTCCCTTAAACTTTTCCCATCACCTTGAGATCATGACCCCTAGTAATTAAGCCCCCCACTCTGGGGGGGAGAAAGCTTCTTGCTATCCACCCTGTCTATACCTCTAATGATTTTGTAGACCTCAATCGGGTCCCCCCTCAGCCTATGTCTTTCTAATGTAAATAATCCTAATCTACTCAACCTCTCTTCATAGCTAGCGCCCTCCATACCAGGCAACATCCTGGTGAACCTCCTCTGCACCCTCTCCAAAGCATCCACATCCTTTTGGTAATGTGGCGACCAGAACTGTATGCAGTGTTCCAAATGTGGTCAAACCAAAGTCCTATACAGCTGTAACATGACCTGCCAACTCTTGTACTCAATACCCCATCCAGTGAATGAAAGCATGCCATATGCCTTCTTGACCACTCTATCAACCTGCGTTGCCACCTTCAGGGTACAATGGACCTGAACACCCAGATCTCTGTGCATCAATTTTCCCCAAAGCTTTTCCATTTACTGTATAGTTCACTCTTGAATTGGATCTTCCAAAACGCATCACCTCGCATTTGCCTGGATTGAACTCCATCTGCCATTTCTCCGCCCAACTCTCCAATCTATCAATATTCTGCTGCGTTCTCCGACAGTCCCCTTCACTATCTGCTACTCCACCAATCTTAGTGTCATCTGCAAACTTGCTAATCAGACCATCTATACCTTCCTCCAGATCATTTATGTATATCACAAAAACAGCGGTCCCAACACGGATCCCTGTGGAACACCACTGGTCACAGTTCTCCATTTTGAGAAATTCCCTTCCACTACAACTCTGTCTCCTGTTGCCCAGCCAGTTCTCTATACATCTAGCTAGTACACCCTGGACCCCATGCGACTTCACTTTCTCCATCAGCCTGCCGTGGGGCACCTTATCAAACGCCTTACTGAAGTCCATGTATATGACATCTACAGCCCTTCCCTCATCTATCAACTTTGTCACTTCCTCAAGGAATTCTATCAAGTTGGTAAGACATGACCTTCCCTGCACAAAACCATGCTGCCTATCACTAATAAGCCCATTTTCTTCCAAATGTAAATAGATCCTGTCCTTCAGTATCTTCTCCAGCAGCTTCCCCACCACTGACGTCAGGCTCACCGGTCTATAATTACCTGGATTATCCTTGCTACCCTTCTTAAACAAGGGGACAACATTAGCAATTCTCCAGTCCTCCAGGACTTCACCCGTGCTCCAGGATGCTGCAAAGATATCTGTTAAGGCCCCAGCTATTTCCTCTCTCACTTCCCTCAGTAACCTGGGATAGATCCCATCCGGACCTGGGGACTTGTCCACCCCAATGCCTTTTCGAATACCCAACACTTCCCCCCCCCTTATGCCGACTTGACCTAGAGTAGTCAAACATCTATCTCTAACCTCAACATCTGTCATACCCCTCTCCTCGGTGAATACTGACGCAAAGTACTCATTAAGAATCTCACTCATTTTCTCTGATCCTTGCATAACTTACCTCCTTTGTCCTTGAGTGGGCCAACCCTTTCTCTTGTTACCCTCTTGCTCCTTATGTACGAATAAAAGGCTTTGGGATTTTCCTTATACCTGTTTGCTAAAGATATTTCATGACCCCTTTTAGCCCTCTTAATTCCTCGTTTCAGATTGGTCCTACTTTCCCAATATTCTTCCAAAGCTTCGTCTGTTTTCAGTCGCCTAGACCTTATGTATGCTTTCTTTTTGCTCTTTGCTAGTCTCACAATTTCACCTGTCATCCATGGTTCCCTAATCTTGCCCTTTCTATCCCTCATTTTCACAGGGACATGTTTGTCCTGCACTCTAATCACTTCTCTTTAAAAGCCTCCCACATATCAAGTGTGGATTTACCCTCAAACAGTTGCTCCCAATCCACATTCCCCAGCTCCTGTCGAATCTTGCTATAGTTGGCCTTCCCCCAATTTAGCACTCTTCCTTTAGGACCACTCTCGTCTTTATTTAAGGAAGAATGTAAATGCACTGGAGGTAGTTCAGAGGAGGTCTTCTAGATTAACATCTGGAATGAACAGATGTTCTCAAGAATGGTTGGACAGGTTGGGCCTGTGTCCATTGGAGCTTTGAAGAGAAAGGGGTGACTTGGTTGAAGTATCTAAGAACCTGAATGGTCTTTATAACGTGGACATGAAAGGATGCTTCCTTTTCTGGTTCAGCCCAGAGCTAGGGGAGTTCTGTTTTAAAATTAGGGGTAACCATTTAAGTACAGAAATGAGAAATGTTTTTTCTCACTTGCATGACTTGGAACTCACTGTCTCTGAAGATGGTATAGGTGGGTCATTGAATATTTTTGAGAGATTCTTGTTGGCATTAGAATTGTGGATCATTCAAAGTAGATGAGAATGTGGAATTCTAAACTTGAGCAGATCAGCCATAATCTCAATCAATGACATAGCAGGCTGGAATGGCCTGCTACTGCTTTTATTTCATATATACATGTCACTTACCCAAAGAACTCATATCTTGGTTAACATGTTTCCCTTGACGTTATGTAAGTGCCCTGCAATATAAACTAACTGTCCTGTAGTTTTTTGCCTTCAGTTTTCCTCCCTTTTTGAATAAAGGTTTACTCTTAAAATAGATAGTCGCAAATATCTGTTCTACAAATGAAGAGAATTTTGAAAAGTTTACACTGTTAACCTTAACTGCGCCATTAGCTATTTTTTTTAAGACTCTAGGATGGAATTCTTCCGGATCCATAGACTTGTCAACCTACAGCACCTAGAGTGTCATTTCCTTACTTATTGTAATTTTGAGCTCTTTCCTCCCTCCTCCTCCCTGATTTATAGCTATTTCTGAAATTTTATTTGTATTTGCTACATTGAAGACCAAGGCAAATAATCAGTTAAGTACATCTGCCTCTCCTTTTTTTTTTGTTATTAATTCCTCAGACTCACTTTCTATAGAACAAACATTTTCTTCTTTCTGTAAGTCTATAGCAGCTCTTGTTATGTATTTGGTATTTCTAGCTAACTTTCTCCTGTATTATAATTTTACTTTGCTTTCAATTTTTTAAACTATTTTTGCTCTTATGTTCTGTGCAACTTTCTGACTTGCCATCTATTTTTGTGCAATTAAATGCTTTTGCTTTAAGTTTGAATTTTTTTAACCATTTTTCTTAATTCATTATGGATGGTGGATCCTTTGGAATTTTTCTTTCTTATTGAAATCTATATCTAAACAGTGCCTGAAATATTTTCCATCGTATCTGTAGTGACATCACATAACTTAATTTGCCATTTCATTTTCAATCCTTCTCCTTCTGTTCCCCCTCCAACACACGCGAACACACATGCACAAAGTGACACGCATGCGCACTGAATGCTGGCCGACGCACCATGCCCCCACACCTCCCCCCCGACCCCACGTACCTGTCCTGGATCCGCTTGTAAGACTCTCAAATCGAATGTGAAATGCAATCATTATGATTGCTGTTACCAGGGCTCCCCATGCTCACAAGGTCACTAATGAATTCTATCCTCTGCACAAAACAAGGACTAGTGTAGCCTATGTCCTGCTTAGTTTCTGTGAACAGCATGTCTGAAACTATCTTGAAAGCGTTCCATGAATGCCCCATCTCGGCTACGTGTGTGCATCTAATTGTTCTGGTCCACGTTTGAGTTAAGATCCTGCTTAATTCCACTGTACCTTTCTGACAAGTACCTGTTATTCCTTTGTATTTCTTTGATTTCTTCCCGTTAACGTTTCTCAACTCTACTCAAATTGTTCCTACATCCTGCTTTCCTGAAATTAGATCGTACCTGTTTGTGTTATTTAAATAACCAAGTCATCCCGCCACCTTTTCTGAGCTTCCTATCATTCTAAAAGACCTCTACCTTTCAATATTCAGGTCCCAATTTGCCAACCTGTTGCTTTGTCTCTGTAAAAGCTATCAGATTGTAATTTTTTTTTTGCTTTATAGTTCATATGTTTTCTTCCAAATCCTATGTACATGCAGTTACATAGGCTTTAGTTTGTTCTTTTTTCATTTTTGTAACCTTGAGCCTTACATGTGGATTTTCTGTTTGATTTTTACTTCCTATCCCTTCCTGTCACAGTCAATCAATCTTCCATATAAAACCTTTTATGTTTTGCCTTTTCTCTGTAATTTGTAAGGACCTTTTTGCAATATCAGTTTGGTTCATCTTTAAGTTAGTTACCATTCTTAAAAAAAAAAAGCATTAAAATGGCAATTTCTCTATAGAAAATTGAAAGTTGTCAGATTGTCTGCTGAAGTACATTACTGAGGCAGATTGGAGGAAGCTTCAACCCACTACTGTGCTTTAGTAGAGAGTGTTTAAAGCTGATGCATTGTATCTGGAAGTGTTCCATTTTCATTAACTTCCGTCTCACTGAGCTCAAAATTTGTCAACCTTATTTAAAAGAAGTTCCTTGACACGGTGAAAAAGAGCTAAGTCAAATATTGTAGTTCTAAGAAAATGGATCCTTAACATTGCCCGCAAGACTGGTATTTATTGCTAATTCTTGGTTGTTATTTGATATGCTTCAAAAGGTGGATGATTAAGAATGAACCGCATTGCTGTGAAACTAAAGGTGGTTTTTGCCACTCAAGGTAAAGTGGTGAATCCAGTTTGTACGCTGTAAAAGAGGAGAACTGACTTGAGAATATAATTCTTAGTAACCAGAGTGGAATACCTGATTGGAAAGAGTAAAGTATCAGAAATTATTCACCTATATCCTAGATTTTCCATTTCAGTTGCCTGTTCTCTTAGCCACAAAAAAGGCTTAGTGGATAGTTCTTCAGGAGTTATTCTGCTAGCTTTTCATTTTCCTTTACTACTTCCAGGATTTTCTGTAAGTAACATAAGACATAAAATGAATCTAATATGGCAGGCCTACCATACTTGCAATCAAATTTTAGCCAGTCTATGTTAAAGTAAATCCAGATACAAAAAAACACACTTTGCCATTGATGACACAGGATCATTTAAATTTTCCAGAGTCGTCAAAGCCAAGCAGTTTGTGTTAGCAAAATCAATTATCTAATTGTGGTGCTTTATAAAAGGCAAATTTCAAAGTGTTTTGGCAAACTGCTCACATGCCAGTGGCCTGCGGGAGCTAAACTCTATCCCACGCATTGCAAGCAGGTTTACAACAAAGTCTGGTAACCTGAAAATTGTAAATTACTCTAATCTTGGAAAATTAGCATCCTTCTGATAGGCAAAACTCCAATACTTCCAAACTAGTGTTAAACTTTCACAGTAGTAGATATCCATTCTTCTTAAAGAAGACTGAAATGGGAAACTGCTGTTTTTTTTTACAAGGAATGTGCCATCATACCAAGTGATGATTTCCTTTTTCCGGATGTTGATTGGATAATTGGCAACCATTCAGATGAATTAACACCATGGATTCCTGTTGTTGCAGCAAGGTAATTTGTATATTTTTCTTAAAATGGTAATTAATTCAATATTTTAATTATTCATTCATGGGATGAGGGTGTCACTGGCTAGACCAGCATTTATTGCCCATCCCTAGTTGCCCAGAGGGCAGTAAAGAGTCAACCACATTGCAGTGGGTCTGGAGGCACATGTAGGCCAGACCAGGCAAGGGTGGCAGATTTCCTTTCCTAAACAACATCAGTGAACCAGATGGGTTTTTCCTGACGATCGGCAACAGATTCATGGTCATCATTAGACTCTTAATTCCAGATTATTGTTGAATTCAAATTCGACCATCTGCTATGGCGGGATTCAAGCCCATGTCCCCAGAACATTACTTGGGTCTCTGGATTAATAGTCTAGTGATAATACCACTAGGCCATTGCCTACCCATCAGAATGCTGCCTTTCCTTCTAGGAATTTATTTGTATTGTGCTTGTACTTATTCAGTGCAGGCTTCCAATATCCTCATGGTGCAAATTTTTTAAAAAATGTTTATTTGAAATGTACAACAAAATATTGTTCAAAAGTTTCCCTGCCCACCTTTTTTTTTCCATCTCTTCCTTGTTACATAGCAAATTTCCATAGAATCCCTACAGTGTGGAAACAGGCCATTTGGCCCAACAAGTCCACATTGACTCCCCAAAGAGCATCCATCCAGATTCACCCACCCTACCCTATCCCTGTAACCCTGCATTTTGCCCATCGATAATCCACCTAACCCACACATCTCTGGACGCTATGGGCAATTTTGGCATGGCCAATCCACTTAACCTGCACATCTTTGGACTGTGGGAGGAAACCGGAGCAGCCAGTGGAAACCCACACGGACACGGAGAGAATGTGCAAACTCCACACAGACAATCGCCCAAGGCTGGAGTTGAACCTGCGTCCCTGGCGCTATGAAGCAGTTGTGCTAACCACTGAGCCACCGTGTTGCCCCTGTGCCTACACACAAGCATCCATTGATTCAGCACCTTTGTTCCGGCTGTTTTGGATTATATATGTAAACAAAACAATGCTTTAATATCAGCATGTTGAAGCAGAATAAATTGAGAAAGGTTTAATGCAAAACAAAAAGTCAGGGCTGCTGTAATGAATTAAATGAAATGCTGTGTTATTCTTCTATTTAGATTGTCTGTAATTTAGTTGATTGGATACAGGATGTGACTGCAAAATATTTGCTGCTGAAAGGTTCAGGAATTTCATTTTATGCTACAGGTCATCCTATTCGTGCCGCTACTTTGTCCTGCCTTGTTGTTTCTTTGATTTCTATGGAAAGTACTGTCGGAAGCAGACTAAAAGCACACAATACAGAGCATACCTGGATTTCATTACAGAAGTGGGTTCTGCTTGTGGTTTTAAAGTAGAGGAGGATTGCCTTCGGATTCCATCTACAAAACGGGTCAGTGTGAAGCTGTTTTTCATTCTGCAGTATTTTCGCTGGGAATATTTTCCTTGTGTATATATGATGTTTACCAAAACGGTGGTGATACTTCTTTAAACTGTTTCTTCACAAGTTCCTAAATTAGACCTGTTTTGAAACTAAAAACTAAGCTACAACTAAATTTAAAGAATTACAAGAACAAAAAGCTGCAGGGATGTGTAATTGGCTTGCTGTATGGATTCTGATGTAGTATTGTGAATATTCTATATATAGACCTTGAAATAATTCAGTCAGTTGCTCCATCGAAAATGATTCAGCAATGGAATGAACCAGGTCTAAATTAATTAAGTATGCTCAATTTTTAGTATTTGTACAGATCTAGTAGTACAATGTTATTATTGTCTCTAGATAATTGTTTTTACTAATGCAATAAAATTCTCGACTAAAGTCTTGATACTTTTGTTTAACAGATATATTGAAGAATATCATAGTATTAATTTCATGGATTGTTTTGCTACTAGGGCATTCTATAGACTGTACTACTTAGTTATCAGTGAAATTATTCTTCTGAAGGTTTAACAGCAATAGATTTGAGACATAAATGGTATTGATGCATTCTTTCGTCTGTAAAAGTTAGCTGACTTTAGTTTTCAATAAAACAAAGGCTTATAGTAGATGTTGCATGACATGACACAATTATGTAATATCAACTGTCTCAGCAGAAACACAGTTAAAATAAAAAAAAAGGAAAGTTCAGGTTTTGTTTAATTAAGTATGTTGGTGTATCTTGGCTTTTGGAGTTTGAATTTCTGGTTTACATGCTAGGATTTGTTGCTGTACAGGTGGTCCCTACTTTACAAATGTTTGACCTATGAGTGAGATCCTATACAGGACTCTATTAATTTTAAAGATCCAACATTTGACATTTCCTAATACTTAGGAACAGGTATTTTATATTGTCCTGTACTGTTATCAAACTTGTGTACAAATTGACTTGTGAATGTACTCAAAAACAGAACCCTTTTGCAACCCAGGGACTGTCTGTCTTTATTTGCTATAAAATATCAAACAAAATTATGCTAACCTGTAAACAAGTGCTTTCTACGTTTGTAAACTACTTGTCCCCAAGTCTGTTTCTATTTATATTATGCAGATTTTCAGTTTTTAATTTTTTTTTACAAATTTGATATGGAACTCCAATATCGATTTACAGGGAGGAAATTTGCTCAGATACATAACAATACAGACTAAAATGTTCAAATGAGAAAGGTCCAAATGTTTCAGATCAAAACCTTAAACTTAAGACACATTTTCCCAAGGTGTTTAAAGCATTTTGGTACAGGTGCAAACAATAGATTTTATACCATTGTGTACCTTTTTCTTCAAAAAAAACCAAAGAGCTGTGGATGCTGGAAATCGGAAGCAAAATTAGAAATTGCTGGAAAATGCCAGCAGGTCTGGCACAATCTGTAGAGAGAAAGTAGAGTTAATGTTTCGGGTCTAATGGCCATTCCTCAGAACTGCTTGTAGCTAGGAAAAGATTGGCATTTATGCTAGAGAAGGGATGGGAGGAGGGAGACAGTAAACTATAGGTGGAGATGGAGCCCAGATAGAGAGAGGAAACAGTTGGGCAGACAAAAGAATGGGTAAAGTTTACCTCCCCACAACAGCAGCACCACAATGTCCCCAGCATATAAACCAACTTTTCCCACCTACAGTCAGTTCTGAAGAAGTGTCACTGGACTCAATACGTTAACTCTGCTTTCTGTTCACAAATGCTGCCAGACATTGCTGAGTTCTTCCAACAATTTCTTATTTTGTACCTTTTTCTTCACCTGTTTTTGCTTTCACTAATTTGAAACTTGCTTTGTGTGTTATTCAGTGGTGGGGAAAGAAGACAGACTGACTTAATGTATTTTTTCCATTTTTGTTAAAGGTTTGCTTGATTGGTAACCAAAGGACATATTCCCCCTCTTGCGAAAAAAGGTTGGATGAAGAACGAACTCAGTATATTAGGGAGAGATATTCTTATACTGTGTGTGCTGGAGACAGTACAGGTTTTAGTAAGATGAAGGATCCTGTTTCGCCTAATCATGTTACAGATTGTTCAGTTGTTGAAGATGACGTGGTGCAAGATACTTGTGGTGATACAGATTGTTTTGCATCCAACAAGTGGGTGGCTGGATTCCAACCCAGAGAGAAAGTAGAGAAAGTTAGAAACTGTGCTTCTTTGCCTCGAGATTTTGTTGATAATATAGTGCTTCAGGTAGCTAAAGCACTTTTGAAAGTAAACCAGGACAACAATGAACATAATGGTGAAGACAGTGCAAAATGCTGGCGCAAAGGAGGTAAGTCTTTGCATTCTAAAGTACCTATGTCCTTTGCCATTTTGTTTTGGACTATGCTGCTGATCTGTAATGGTACAGTTTAACATTTATTACTACTTTTTTGGACTAAAGGTACAAAATTAGTTTATAGAAATTGTTGTTAACAGGATTTCATTACCAAAATGGCATTTTCCAATTTGCTCAAAGGTGTCTTGATACCGTTCATTTCTAAGCCAAACTTGAGTGTACTAATTGATATGTTGACTTTTGAGGTAATTGCTTTGGTTGTTGAAATAATTACGATATTTTCACCTTGTTAAAAGATGGGGATAGTCTTTAAATAAAATTTGACACTTATTTTGAGTGTGGGGGAGGTCATGAGAGGAGGCAGTTTTATTTAAAGTCTTATGCCCTAGATACAGACAAAAGTACAATCGGCTTTCTTTTAAAACAGAATATTTCACGTAGTGATCGATTCTTTGATCTATTTTCTCCACTAAAAACAAAAGATCTTCACTGTGAGAAATATCAGCTATGTGACATTTAGCAACAATTAGTTACTAAATAACAACTTAATGTGCTTGAAACTGCTGCTGAATCACTGCGACAGAAATGTCCAGCCTTTTCAGCATTGGAATCATTCAGGTTGTAGTTACATTTGCAACTTCATAGTTTTTAAGATGAAGAGTAAGTTCCATCCCACAAAGAAAAAGTAATCAAAGGTATCTGAGAGATTTATTCTGTTAGTAAATATGATTGCAGATTTTCAGTGAATAAATGAAATGACATGATAATGCACAGAACTACAGATTATCTACAGCAGCAGTGTCCAACCTTTTCACAGAGGGACCACATTTCAATTTTTGTCATCCTCAGTGGCAGAATGGGATGAAAATTGAATATATCCAAAAATACTCAAAAGAATTAAATTGGTCATTTAAATGAGTAATTAATAGAAGAGACAATTAAAAGCATGGCTTTATTATTAAAGCCAATCTTTACATAAGAACATAAGAACTAGGAGCAAGAGTAGGCCATCCGGCCCCTCGAGCCTGACCCGCCATTCAGTAAGATCATGGCTGATCTTTTTGAGACTCAGCTCCACTTACCCGTCCGCACACCATATCCCTTAATTCCTTTACTGTTCAAAAACTTACCTAGCCTGCCTTAAACACATTTAGTGAGGTAGCTTCAACCGCTTCACTGGGCAGGGAATTCCACAGATTCATAACCTTTGGGTGAAGAAGTTCCTCCTGACCTCAGTCCTAAATCTGTTTCCCTTTATTTTGAGGCTATGCCCCCTAGTCCTAGTTTCACCTGCTAGTGGAAACAACCTCCCTGCCTCCACCTTATCTGTTCCCTTCATAATCTTATATGTTTCTATAAGATCTCCCCTCATTCTTCTGAATTCCAATGAGTATAATCCCAGCCTACTCAGTCTCTCCTCATAATCCCCAACCCTCTCAACTCTAGAATCAACCGAGTAAATCTCCTCTGCACCCCCTCCAGTGCTAGTATATCCCTTCTCAAGTAAGGAGACCAAAACTGCGCACAGTACTCCAGGTGTGGCCTCACCAGGACTCTATACAGCTGCAACATAGCCTCCCTGTTTTTAAACTCCATCCCTCTAGCAATGACAGACGAAACTCCATTTGCCTTTTTACTTACCTGCTGCACCTACAATCCTACTTTTAGTGATTCATGCACAAGGACACCCAAGTCCCTCTGCACAGCAACATGCTGCAATTTTTTAATATTTAAAACATAGTCCATTTTGCTGTTATTTCTACCAAAATGGATGACCTCTCACTTATCAACTTTGTACTCCATCTGCCAAACCTTTGCCCGCTCACTTAGACTATCTATATCCCTCTGTAGACTTTCAGTGTCTTCTGCACACTTTGCTCTACCACTCATCTTAGTGTCATCTACAAATTTTGACACACCACACTTAGCCCCCAACTCCAAGTCATCTATGTAAATTGTAAACAATTGTGGTCCCAACACTGATCCCTGAGCACACCACTAGCCACTGGCCACCAACCAGAAAAACACCCATTTACCCCTACTCTTTGCTTTCTACTAGTCAACCAATCCTCTATCCATGCCAATACATTACCTGTAATATCGTGCAACTTTATCTTATTGTGGCACCTTGGTTTGGCACCTTGTCAAATGCCTTCTGGAAATCCAGATACACTACATCCACAGGTTCCCCATGTTTTTGGTTCAGATGCAGAACCACAAAGGGAAAAAGAATTGGACCCAATTGATGATCCCCAGGATGGGCTATTAACTGGGACTAAGCTAAGGAATCATTTCAAACAAATGCTGATGTTACGTCGCCTTTTGTGGGGCATATGTCTCAGAGGTGGCAGTCTATGTGAGAACTTCAACATGCACCACCGGGCTGGTTACCTGCTGAGGGAGTCCCTTGAAGCTGCCAATAATTGACAGCGGCTCAATGGGACTGCATCCCCAGCTACCCAGTGCTTTGCGTGCAAGGTCAGAACCAGGACCCCTTCTGGGGGCTAATCAGAAGCAGTTCCTGCCTGCTGCCGCCACCTCATTCACCTGGGATGGTTGTCTCTGACTAGCCAAGAGCAGCTGTTCCACGCTAGTTTGACACATATACTCCTACTTGTCCCTGGTTGCCATGGCCTTCCATGATGCCCCAACAAGAAGCTGACCTTCAGCCAGATCCACCAGTTGTTGGCTCAGAACTTGCCCTTCTATAAGAAGAGCAAGGTGGACTGGCAGAACTCCTCCGCAAACTATCCCCGAACAGCTACTTCAAGTAGTGCCCAGGGACACCACTGATTCCGCAGAGAGACCCCTTACCACCTGTCAAATGCTGCAGATGTTGAAAATCAGAAATGAAATCAAAAGGCCTCCTACTCCCAGAGCTGGCCTGCAGACTCATTGCTTTGGCTTCGGTCATTAGGCAGCTTGCTTGCTAACCAACTGTGATTGGTTCTCTCCTTTGTTCGCTGCTGATTAAGGAATTAAGGAACCTGAAGTCTCTCGAATATACTTCATAATTGTGGATTTATTCATGTTAAAATATTCCTGCACTAAACGAATCTTTGAGTTGATGCACATACTATTGTAAATATAGACATAGTGTTGATTGACTGACACGGCTGTGTGTTGATTTTATACTTGTAAATATGCTCATAACATGCACATATTTAATTCGCACATTCTTTATTACCTTCTACCCATATATCCTGTGAAACCTTCATTGTATGTTCAAGAATGGGAGTTGACAGAGTTGAGTCGTCATATTTCAGTTTCCCACAGGATATGTCAATCCCTTGTGCAGTAACTTAAAACCAAGTTTTAACCAAATTAGAAACAACATGTAACTTTGGTGTCTCGTATAAGGTATTGTTTCATGACCATTTTGGCTATCAATTTTGAAGGCAGGTAATTGAAACACAAGTTTCACTCTATATCCATATGATATAAAGAATAAATCCAATACAGTTCAAAATAACTAACTTATAATGTGTCATCAATCAAAAACCTTGCTTTCACTGTTTGTTGTGACACAAGACCTGATATCTCCAAAAACCTGATTCGAATATAAAGCACAGATATATACTGAGCATCGAGCAGGTGTGGACATGGCATGAACCAGAAAGCAGGAAGAGAATGAATGGTCACAAATCTGATAAGATTGAACCTGATCAATATTTTAATTTTGTTGTCACCCTGGGTAGTCTCTGATCACCTAGGGGTCTGCAGCAGTTTGAGAACATGATTTAGAGCACAGAAGCAAGTTATTTGGTAAAAATTGATCCACAGCCATTGTTGTACTTTACATAAACCTTCAACCATTGATTTCTCATCCTGCCTCATGTATCCATTTTTAATCTAGCCATAAGTGCATCTATGCAATCTGTTTTGTGGAAACAAGTTCTATATTCATCAATCACTGTTATAAAGTTTCTGTTAATCTTTCTAAAATTTTATTAGTATAGAACTTGAATATCGTTAGTAAGAAAGACTTATCGCTGCACATTGTCTTCCTGTCATAAAATTAAAGAGACCTTGGGGTCCAGGTTCATGGTTCCTTGAAAGTGGAGTTGTAGGTAGACAGAGTAGTGAAGAAGGCATTTGATACACTTGCCTATATTGGTAAGTGCACTGAGTATAGGAGCTGGGAGGTTATGTTGTGGCTGTACAGTACATTGGTTAGCCCACTTTTGGAAGACTGTGTTCCATTCTGGTCTCCCTGCTGTAAGAAGGATGTTGGGAAACTTGAAAGGGTTCAGAAAAGATTTACAAGGATGTTGCCAGGATTGGAGGAGGATTGGAGTGTTTGAGCTATAGGGAGAAGTTGAATAGGCTTTCCCTGGACCGTTGAAGGCTGAGGGGTTCATAAAATCATGAGGGGCATGGATAAGGCGAATAGTCAGGGTCTTTTACCCAGGTTAGGGGAGTTCAAAACTAGAGGGCATAGGTTTAAGGTGAGAGAGGAAAGATTTAAAAGGGACCCAAGGGGTAACTTTTACACACAGAGGGTGGTGCTTGTATGGAATGAATTGCCAGAGGAAGTGGTGGAGGCTGGTACAATTACAACATTTAAAAGGCATTTGGATAGGTATATGAATAGGAAGGGTTTAGAGGCAAATAGGACTAGATTAATTTAGGATATCTTGTCGGCATGGACGAGTTGGACCAAAGAGTCTGTGTCCGTGCTGTACATCTCCTTGATTCTAAATGCATGGATGCCAAGTTTCAAATAATCTCAATTTGTATGACAGGAGAAAAGTTGTACTGATTGGCATGCATGTTGACTCTGACTCTGATTGGCAGCACCTCAACCAAGGAGAAAGCAGAGAACCAGACTCCCAAATTGCCGGGTAATTCAAAAAAGGCACAAACGTTGAATATATTTCTTTTGTTTGCAGAGAGTGGTCCTTGCAAATGAATATATTTCACTTCCAGCAAGCGTAAATGAACCATATTGTGAGCTGAATTGATAATCTTAAATTGGGGTAGCTATTTTTACACTCAGCATTGTGCGGCAAGAGTTGTGCAGTCTTGGAATCACATCGAACAGACAGTTTGTTTCTTCCCACTGTTATCAGACTTATGAACGGATCTCTTGTATATTAGAGTGGATTTTTCTCTGCACCTTCTCTTTATCTGTAACACTTTCTGTATTCTGTTCTATTACCCTGATGTACTTATGGAAGGTATGATTTGTCTGGTTAGCATGCAGTACAATGCTTTCACTGTATCTCAGTACATGTGACAATAATAAATCAAATCAAACACAGGCTGATTGAGTACAATTTGTTTTTTCACTTAGGCAGTAACTTGTGGTAGAAAATGACTTGCTTCTACGCTAGAAATGAAATCTTAGAAGACTGAAGAGTCCAGTGCATGACCCACAGTCTCTGTAACAGGTGACGTAGACAGTAGTTAGTGGAATGGGAGGGTGGGTTGCCATGTGTTCCTGTCTCTGTTGACCTTTTGAGTTTAGCTTACCATTAATAATGAGTCTAGGTATATAGATGCTTTCCCTCCACTTTGAGTCTTGAGCAAGGTTTCCCAGGTGTTGAAGTGAATTTTTTTGCTTTTTCAAGGAGACTTTGAGGATGCCCTTGAATATTTCCTTTGCCCTCCGGGGCTCACTTGTCAAATTGAAGTAGCAAGTTGAGTGCTTGGCCAAGAGCATAGGACAACTTTGGTCAATGTAATAGAGCTGACTAAGCATGGTCAATGTTTTGATGTTGGTGATACTGACCAGACATTGACGTATCTATCCTAACAATGGATTTGAAAGATCCTGTGCAGGCAGTGCTGAAGGTACCTCCTAGGATTTTGAGGTGCCTGCCATTTAGAAAGGCAAGCATCAGGGCTGGTTTGTAGACTGAGCATTGTGACAGTTTTGAAGTCCTAGTTTTCAAAGACTGTCTTTCTCGGGTGACTGAAAGCAATATTGGCATACTGAAGGTAGAGTTGAACATGTTGTTGATGTCTGCCCTTGTTGACTGTAGGCTCCCGTTTGTTGGAACGAGGTCAACATTATTGAAGGCCTCATCAAGAATTTTGATAACTGGGAGATGGTGTGGCAAGGGCAGTTTGGATAGAGGACCTTTGTCTTGCAGATGTTTAGTGTCACTCATATTCTCAGGTGCTTCAACAAAAGTGGTGACATTGGCTTGGAGCTTGGCATCCGAGTGACTATAGGCGCAAGCATCATCTGCATTCTAAAGCTCAAAAATGAAGGATGAGATGACCTTGGAGTTGTCCTGCAGGTGCAGAGGTTGAACAGATTCCTATTTGCTTTGTAGATTTAATCCACTTGAACGTAGAGGTTGCTGAAAGTGAGATGGAGCGCTATAGCAAAAAAAAGGTAAGCAAGAGTGTGATGTGATGACAGAGCCTTAATTGCTCCCAATCAGAACATGAATTAGGTCTGAATAGACCCATTGCTTAGGGTCACTTCCATGCCATGGAGCAGGTGGAGAATCGTAATAATATTTTGGGGACAGCTGAAACAAAGGATGATGTTATTTAATCTCTTGAAGCTGACAGTATTGAAACTTTAGTGAGGTCTTAGTTTAGTGAGACCTTAGTGTGCTGTTCCCTTCAGTTTTTATTTTGTAGATGCCGCACAGTGAAAATCTTGTCCAGTGTGCTCCTTAGATGATGGAATTTGCATTGCATCTCTGGAGTGACATCTTCAGCCACAGGGAGAAAGTAATTGAGGAGGATTGTTGCAATAACTTACCCTGTGGCTGAGAGCAAGGAACTTCCTCTGTGTTTACCATAATTGAATCTGCACCTTTCTTGAAGACGGTTACGATGACGGGATCTCTGAGATTTCTTGGCACGCTCTCTTTCGTCCTGATAATGGAAATTAGGTTATGTAATCGTGCTAATGGTGCTTCTTGGCTGTATTTTAGTGTTTTGGCAGGGATTCCAACTGCTTCTGGTACGTTGTTGTTCTTTAGCTGTCAAATGACCTTTTCTCCCTCAAACTGGGTTGGGGTTGTGCCGCAATGGCAATAAATAGTATGCTGCAAGATAACATCAAAAGATCATTATATTGCCGAGCGAATCTCTGTTAAGGAGATGTTTGAAATGTTCCTGTCAGCAGGTGCTGACTCTCTCGCTGTCCTTGATGAGCAGTTCTCCATTCTTAGTCACCAGTAGAACGGGCCTTTGGGTGCATGGCGGTAGGTAGTCTTGACTGTGCAAAAGAAACCACGCAATTATGGTTATCAACTAATAGCTGATTTCCTGCACTCTACCCATCATCTGTACTTTTTGGTCAGAGTTTTTATTTTTGCTGGACTTTGGTTGTTGTAGAGCTGCTTTAGTTCTCTAGTTCTCAAATTGGGTCAGTGTTTCAGTTTTAGAAATACCTTGCTCTTACTTACCAGCGCCTGATTCTCCTAGTTATTGTCTTTGAACAATTCTTGATCCAGTCACCGAATGTCTGTTCATGAGTGCTGATTATGGAGGCCTTCAGGAAGACCAGGCAAAGTGGATACTGTGCAACTCTGGTTCACTGAGAGTAGTCAAGATGGAAGTGATGTGCTGGCTGAATACGGTTTTCTGATCGAAGTGTTTGAGTGCCTCAAGGTTGATTTTTTTTTTGTGGCACTCTTGTTTCTATTGTCATCACTGCTTTTAGGATAATATTATTGACGACAAAGCAATTTAGGCAGTGGTCTCTCCAGTCGTCAACTCCTGTTATAACATAAAGATGTAAGTATCATCTGTGGTCCCTCACTCAGATAATGATGTAGTTGAGCAGGTGCCAGTGTTTAGAGCAAGGTTATTGCTTTGCAGCCTTGTGCTTTCTCTCAGACAGAGCAAAGTGTTGGTTATTGTGTGGCAGTTTTTTAGGCACTTTGCCAGGAGCAAAGTACTACTACTATTGGATTTCCTTTCTCTCTCTGTCAAGTACTTCTCCCTGGAAGTCTTTGTCCTTTCCAACTCTGGCGTTGAAGAACTTGATGCCTTTTGGGACTTGGGCCAAGGGCTATTTGAGGGTGATGTAGAATTCCTCTGAACTTTTGTTTAGCATCCTGTCTTGGGGCATATGCATTGAGGACTCGAGCACACTTGTTCTCGGCAGGGTTAGGCTGAAGGGTCATGAAGCATTTGTTTACCCACTCTCGGATACTTCTCTTGTGGGATAAACAACTGTCTCGTGAGCCTTCAAAATAATATTCTGTACTCTCTTATTTGCAAACAGCCTAAGGAACATGTTTGATATGCAAATAAGCATGATCATACACCCTTGCTTAAAAGCAAGTTATAAAAATACTTGTTAGTTTTCAGAGTATCAGGCTGCCTTGCAGTTGTTATGACAAGATGCATCCTCATAGCTCACTACATCATATATGAACTCGCTCAATATGTACTGGCTGCAGAAGATGCTCATCAGTGATATCCTATTACTCTGTTCCAGTGCAGTAGCAATTGGTCAAATATTTCATTACTGCAGCCAGCTCTCATTGAATTTCTACTTAGTGAAAAATTTCTCAGTATACTGTTCCTACATATTGATAGGAACACCTTATCCATGTGCCATTTCGACATTGAGCATTTTACTTCGCGTATTGCTAAAAGAAGCCATTGACATCTGCACCGTGTCACTTTATCACAGTGACCTATCAACATGTGCCATCATTTTCTCAATCTTTAATCATTGAACTTATAAACTTAGTAATTTGTGTAATTGAGTTCAAATTTTATGACACCAAGGAAACCTAAATAGAAAAAGTAGCTATGGGATCTTCTTTGCGTTCAAGTTCAGTAACATTTTCATCAGTTTTCCACAAGAGAACAAACACTAATCTTCCCCCATTGCATGTTGAATTTGCAGCAGTGTGTAAAATTTCCTAACAGATCTAAAATGCGCTCCTTCCCACATTGAAAATCACTTTTGAGACGAGAAAGTTTAATGCGGTCATTTCGTCACTATGCTAAATTAGAAACCCACTAATTGGTCCTGTGTGACTGTCTGCTGCAAGCCTACCTTCACCAGTCAGTCCTGACATGTTGGAATTGTATAGCTCCACAAGATTTGGCCTGAGCCACTTGAAAGCTTGACATACAAGTAGAGCTTGTCACGTTATCTTGGTAGACATTGGCTATCCTGATCAGGTAACTGCTGTGTTTTGTGCAAACTCACAAAAGGGTCAAAGGTGGCCACATTCAGACATGAAAATTGCCCACCTTACCACAAATTACTTGGGAGAGACAATGAATCTCAAAAGTGATCAACAGGTTAAGCAAGCAATTTCACAGGCTGCTACACAGTTGCAACTCAAGTGATACTTTCCATTACTAGGATGCTGCTGTCTGGTATACCATTATAGTTGAACAATGTTGTCATGTATAAAATTTGGTGCCATTGTAATATATGTCAGTTATGTAGGCTGCACATTCTAATAACTAGCTGATCCAATCAAATGTCATGCGCCTTTGGCTGTTTGTATGAGGCATAGTACAGACCATACCAAACCACCCTCATTTGCAAAACCCAAAACAGTACATCTAGTGATTTGGTAACACTGGCTGAATAACCCTGAGTTTGCTAACAGATATACTTAAAATATAATCTTTTGATATGACTCATTTATGCTTCCTGGAGGAAACACTGTATACATGCATAAGCATAAATAGGTCATTTTCTGTTCGGCATGATGTAGTGTGGTGTGCCACAGGACTCTGTGCTGAGGCCTCTGACTCAAATGAAGGGACTGAAAGTATATTTCCCAAATTTAGTTAAGACACAAAGTTACGATGGAAAGTAAGTTGTGAAGAGAACATAAGGAGTCTCTAATCCAATAAAAATAAGTCCATTGATCAGACGAAGATCTGGCAGAGGAGTATGCTTTGGGAAGATGGGAATTGTCAGTTTTGAAGGGAAGAATTAAAAAGCATATTTTATACAAACCGATTCAGGGGGATCTGATTATCCTAGTGCTCGTAATTAGGAAATCTAGTAGAATGTAATTATTGCATTGACTTGAATACAAAAGTAGGAGGTTATTCTTCTGTTATGCAGGGCATTTGCAAGACCACATTTGGAATATAGTTGGGACAGAATTGATATCCTTACCTAAGGAAGGATGCAGATGCATTGGCAGCAGTACAGAGAAAATTTGCTAGACTGATACCTTAAATTGATGTGTTGTCTTCTGAGGAAGCATTGGCTAGGTTTCTATCAATGAGCTTGGAAGAGTAAGAGGTGACTGGATTAAAGAATAAGATTCTGAGGGGTCTTGATGTGTTGGATGTAAAAAGGTGCTTCCTTCTATGGAGAATCTAGAGGTTATTTTGTTTAAAAATAAACAGTCTCACATTTAAGGCTGAGATGAGAAGGGTTTTTTCCCCTCCAAGAAGATAGGGTTTTTAGAATTCAGTGTTCACCCAAAGGATGGTGTCAGCAGTCATATGATCATAGAATCCTTACAGTGTAGAAGCAGGGCCATCGAGTCCACACCAACCACCTGAAGAGCATCCCATCCAGAACCACCCCAGTACTTAATCCTGCAGTTCCCATGGCTGTTCCGCCTAGACTGCATATCCGTGGACACCATGGGCAATTTAGCACGGCCACTCCACCTAACCTGTCCATCTTTTGGACTGTGGGAGGAAACTAGAGCACCCAGATAAAACCCACGCAGACGCAAGAAGAATGTGCAAACTCTACACAGACAGTTGCCTGAGGGTGGAATCAAACCCGGGTCCCTGGTGCTGTGAGGCAGCAGTGCTAACAACTGAGCCACTGTACTGCCTAGTCATTAAACAGAGGTAGATTCTCAATGATCAACTAGGGGGCAAGCTATTGGGTTACAGGCTGAATAAATGTGAAGTTCTTCGATCAACTGTAATCTAATGAATGACAGAGCAAGCTCAAGTGGCCAACTTCTCTTATTTGTAGATGAGACAAAGCTGGGAGAGAGTGAGCTGTGAGGAGGATGCAAGGATATTGCAGTGTGATCTGGACAGGCTGTGTGAGTGAGCAGATGCAATATAATGTGGATAAATGAGAGGTTATCCTCTTTGGTAGCAAAAATAGGAAGGCAAATTATTATTTGAATGACTACAAATTGAAAAAGGGTATGGTCAATGAGACCTGGGAGTCCTTGTACACCAGTGCTGCAAGTAAGTATGCAGATGCAACAGGCAGTGAAAAGGGCAAACTGTATGTTGGCCTTCGTAGCAAAAGGATTACAGGAACAAGGATGCCTTGCTGCAATTATACAAGGTATTAGCGAGGCAACACCTGGAATATTGTATCAGAGATAGTAGGAACTGCAGATGCTGGAGAATCCGAGACAACAAGGTGCAGGGCTGGATGAACACAGCAGGCCAAGCAGCATCATAGGAGCAGAGAGGCTGACGTTTCGGGCCTAGACCCTTCATCAGAAAAGGGGGAGGGGAAGGGGGTTTTGAAATAAATAGGGAGAGAGTGGGAGGCGGATAGAAGAGGGATAGAGGAGAGGATAGGTGGAGAGGAAACAAACAGGTCGAAGAAGCGGGGATGGAGCCAGTAAAGGTGAGTGTAGGTAGGGAGTTAGGAAGGGGATAGGTCAGTCCAGGGAGGACGGACAGCTCAAGGGGGCGGGATGAGGTTGGTCGGTAGGAGATGGAGGTGCGGCTTGAGGTGGGAGGAGGGGATAGGTGGGAGGAAGAACAGGTTAGGGAGGCAGGGACGAGCTGGACCGGTTTTGGGATGCGGTAGGGGGAGGGGAGATTTTGAAAATTGTGAAATCCACATTGATACCATTGGGCTGCAGGGTTCCCAAGCGGAATATGAGTTGCTGTTCCTGCAACCTTCGGGTGGCATCATTGTGGCACTGCAGGAGGCCCAGGATGGACATGTCGTCTGAGGAATGGGAGGGGGAGTTGAAATGGTTCGCGACTGGGAGGTGCAGTTGTTTATTGCGAACCAAAAAAGAATCCCCTTCGTCCTCACGTACCACCCCACCAACCTCCGGATCCAACGCATCATCCTCCGACACTTCCGCCATCTGCAATCCGACCCCACCACCAAAGACATCTTTCCCTCCCCACCCTTATCTGCTTTCCGGAGGGACAACTCTCTCCGTGACTCCCTTGTCCGCTCCACACTCCCCTCCAGCTCCACCACACCCGGCACTTTTCCCTACAACCGCAGGAAGTGCTACACCTGCCCCCATTCCTCCTCCCTCACCCCCATCCCAGGCCCCAATAAGACTTTCCACATCAAGCAGATGTTCACCTGCACATCTGCCGATGTGGTATACTGCATCCGCTGTGGCTTCCTCTACATCGGGGAAACCAAGCGGAGACTCGGGGACCGCTTTGCAGAACACCTACGCTCGGTTCGCAATAAACAACTGCACCTCCCAGTCGCGAACCATTTCAACTCCCCCTCCCATTCCTCAGACGACATGTCCATCCTGGGCCTCCTGCAGTGCCACAACGATGCCACCCGAAGGTTGCAGGAACAGCAACTCATATTCCGCTCGGGAACCCTGCAGCCCAATGGTATCAATGTGGTTTTCACAAGTTTCAAAATCTCCCCTCCCCCTACCGCATCCCAAAACCAGTCCAGCTCGTCCCTGCCTCCCTAACCTGTTCTTCCTCCCACCTATCCCCTCCTCCCACCTCAGGCCGCACCTCCATCTCCTACCGACCAACCTCATCCCGCCCCCTTGACCTGTCCATCCTCCCTGGACTGACCTATCCCCTTCCTAACTCCCTACCTACACTCACCTTTACTGGCTCCATCCCCGCCTCTTCGACCTGTTTGTTTCCTCTCCATCTATCCCTCTTCTATCCGCCTCCCACTCTCTCCCTATTTATTTCAAAACCCCCTTCCCCTCCCCCTTTTCTGATGAAGGGTCTAGGCCCGAAACATCAGCCTCTCTGCTCCTATGATGCTGCTTGGCCTGCTGTGTTCATCCAGCCCTGCACCTTGTTGACCTGGAATATTGTGTGCTGTTTTGGTCTAATCTGAGGAAGCATGTTCTTGCAATGGAAGAAGTATAGCAAAGGCTTACTACATTCCTGGGATGGCAGGGCTGACATATGAGGAGAGATTGAGTTGGTTAAGTTTGTATTCACCGGAGTTTAGAAGAATGTTGGGTGCTGCGGGAGATCTCATAGAAACCCATAAAGTTCAGCATGACTAGACAAGTTAGATGTAGGAACAAGTTCTCAATAATGGGGGGAGGGGGAAATGTCCACAACCAGGAGGTTCTGGTTTAAGGATAAGGAGTTATCCTTTTAGGACTGAGGTGAGGACAAATTTGTTCACCCAGAGAGTGGTAACCTGTGGAATTCACAACAACAGACTGTGGTGGAGGCCAAAATATGTTGTCAAGAAGGGGGCAGATATAGCTCTTGTGGCTAAAGCAGAGTAGCACGTGGAGAAGCAGCCCCGGAGACTTGTGCAGGCAGTGAGTCCCAGGCAGAGACTGGTGCAGGGTAGGCAGTCCTGACACTTACCTTGGAGCAGCTTAGTGCTGGTGCGATGTGGGGACAGCTGTTGGACTGGGGTCTGGCACAGGTGGTCAGACCACGTGCGGAAGCCCTGCGCTGTTCCGCCACACTAATGTCTTTGAAATTTCCTACCGTCGTGTAATATCAACTTATTTTTCAACTCTAAGTAATGCAACTACTTTTATTCCTCTGCTGTATCCAAGAATTGTATCTAGGATATTGTAATAAAAGGATATTGTATTGTAAGGGGATCAATGAATGTGGGCAGAGAACTGGCCTTGGATATTGAGATTGATGATCAACCATGAACTTATTAAATGGTGGAGCAAGCTCCAGGGTTAGAATAGCCTACTGCTGCTCCTATCTTCTATGTTTCTGTGTTTTCTTTGTCCATTTTTATTTTTTAAATAACCCAGCGGCTTCAGGTATCAGGTATCTGCAGTTTGCTGTTGCTTACTCCAGAGTCAGTACTTTGGCCAGTTGGTTAGCCAGACATCTCCATCGGTGCCTGTTTTCTCCCGCAGTGTAAACTGGCTTGATCATATGAAGAGTGTGTGTGCTGGAGAAACATCTGTAGAGAATGCAGCCAGACCTGTTTCAGATTTCCAGCAGCCACAATTCTTTGCGTCTTATTTTAGTGATTGTTTGCTTTTGTCATAATGAGTGCTAGATGAAAAGCTGCTTCAACATGTCCCTTTCTCAGAATATTTCACTGTTAGTAGTCATCACATTAATAAGCCCTTTAATTTTATCCACTGTATCAAACTCACACATAAATTGAAAGCCCTCCGACAAACCACTTGTTGATCTTGCACGAAATTGCTCTGTAGTAATAGGCCATTTGACCCAAACGGTCTTTGCCAAAGCTAATGCTCCACAAGAGCATCCTTCACTTGTCATAGGTAACTCTATCCTTTTGTTAGTTCCTCTTGTGATTATCACAATTCCTCTTAATGAATTAATAAAATTGAAGACTGATGCAGTGAAGAATTTACATAATGTTTGCCTGAAAAACTTAATGTGGCTTATCTAGCTTCCCATTAATAGTTTCTTGGGTGTCATTGTTGCCTGATCAGTCAGTCTACTTAAGAGCTGAGAACACTAATTATTTTGATTATAATAAGTGAATTGAAATCTGGCTCTCTGCCAACTCTCAAGCTAATGGCTGCAAAACTGTAAAACTAGCACCTTATTGCTATTTTGGTGGTCCATTAATAAAGTAAAATTATAACCATTTATTTTAAACTTTCATTTTAGACTTAAATTTACATATTTCTTGAAGTATTAACGAGCTACTGATGTGATTCAAATCACCTGCTATATGTTGGTAGTTTAAATGCATGTTTCATCATGATGAAATGTTACCAGAGTGCATGTACCAACTGTTAAGGTGTTTGTGACAGCTTTATGCATGCAGATTTGTTGCTGTATTTCTACATTTTAGCAGTAATTTGTTAGAAAGTTCTTAATTTGCTGTGAAGTGATTTAGCATACCCTAAGATTGTGACAAACGTTGCATAAATGCAAATCTGTGTTATGCTTTGAATTACTATTTGCAATATTTGTTTTTGCATCAGGAAGCCTGTGTCTTAAAAATGTAGCAGATCTTCTGGACAGTGATACATTACAAAAATTAAAAAAAGAATGTGGTGGCTTACAAACCCTGTTGAGAAACAATTATCAGGTGTTTGAAGGTATGGTTTACAGATCTTACTTTATAATCACTCTAATCCAACCTGCTTCATTTTTCTCTCAGGTGACATGCATTCACAGCAGCTTTGTATTTGTTCTGTCTGTGTTTGTATTTAATGCATTTTTATGGAAATAATCAGGCAAACAAATAGTGACCAGACTCAGCAATGATTTGTTTTCTAGGGGTAGAATTTTATTTTTCTATTAATACCAATTCTATCGGAGGTTTAAAGGACCAAAATAAATGTTCCAATTCTCTATTTTACTTTTGGAGTCTCACTCCTCCTTCAGGTGTTAGTGAGAGAGGTGGCATCAGACTCAGAATTTAGATCTGTTCAATACTTACAAATTCTGTGTCTGATGCCATCTCTCTCACTAACACCTGAAGAAGGAGCGAGACTCCGAAAGTTTGCGTTTTCAAATAAACCTGTTGGACTATAACCTGGTATCGTGTGATGTTTTTTTTAACTTTCACCCATTCAATTTTTTATATTCCTATCTTAATATTTTTGTGACAATGGGACAAATACTATGAACGTTTTTAGTTTTTCATTCTAAAATGTGCTTTTTAAAAGAGAGTTGCTACAAAGACCAAACAACTGCAGGTGTAAATTCAGTGGCTGCATGGCAAAAATTGTCTGTGACCGATGGAATGCAACACATTAAGGTGTGAAAGAAAGTTCAAACAGTAAGAGCATGATTTAAGACAAGGGACTGATGAACCTTGCTGAATTTACGGATTATGTGCCTAACTGCAAATACATTGTATTTTTCTCTTTTGAAGAATATACAAGGATGAGGTTAAAAAGACAGTTTCAACTCTAATAGTGTGTGCTCGTGGGACTTGTGTGTATCAGCCTGGTTTTGAGCATTAGTCCACTCTGAAAGTCACAGTCCAAGAACTGTCCCCTAGTCATCCAGTGTTGCAGATGAAGAGACACACTCACTGAGTGCTAGAGGTCAGCTAGGTACCAGCGAGACAACAAGAAATGGGACGAGGAAAGGACGGTCTTACCTGAATGCTTGAATTCAACTGCAGTTAAAAGAAATTGGCTATACAGTCCCTGTGAAACTGCAAATTAAAGGATTACAAAACTAACTGTCCAACTACCAACGTCGATGCTACTGATTAACCTCCACTGCAATGGCTACAACTGTTAACTACCTGCTCTTCACAGACAATTCATTGGCACTTCTTATTTTACCTTTTATTCTTTTGAAGTCCCCTCTTATTTCTAATATGTGTGTATGAGTGTTGTGTTACTAATTTATCTAATATATAACGACTTTGTTGCCACTAACAGGGGAGACAGCTAAATGTTAGAGGGGAGCTAGTTCATTTCTCTCCATCCAGGATTGTAACAGTTTGAGGTATCCCATCTGGAACCATAACAAATTGGGGAATCTCTCTCAAAATCTGGCCATGAAAATATCGGTTTCTTTAAAGGCCTACAAATGTTGATAATCTAATTTGTGCTGCTATATGTTCGCATCTAGGATTAATAATTCCAGCATTTTTATAATTTCTAGGAGCTATTTTCATCCCTTTTAAACATTCTTGTTTTCTGAACAAAAATGCAGCAAGCTACACTAGAAATTCAGACTATCAGTAAATTGTTTCTGAAATTAGTCAACTTTTTACATTCCATGAAGCTAAAATCCTGTGGTTATTTCAACTTTTTCTTTCTTCTGCATGTTTCTAATGTCATTCCCTCCACCATTCAAATTAATTTGAAAAAATGCCATTAAATCATCGTTAGTAAAATCTAATTCTGCTATTCCTACAAATAAGCAATGGCTAAAGGGTCATGTAAAATTCAGTGCTGAGGGTTCCATGTTTTTGAAATACCTTGAAATTGTAAGTCTTTCTCATAACTTTTAGTTCCTGTTGGTTGAAGCTTTACAATTTTGGTGTGATTTAAATATGAATTTCATGACAATGTGGGACAGTAATTACTTGGATTTCTAAAACATCCAATGTTAATATTATGTTACAGAACTGCTTTCTAAAATGGTTTTCTGATGGCAACTCTCTGTGCAAAATAGTTTCCATGACAACTAGATCCACTTAAAATTTAACTTTTGATTTTCATTGATTGTCCCTGCCTTCACTTTACGTCCAAGCAATGCCTTTCTACTTCTTCCTTCCTTTAAACTTACCTCTTTGACCAAACCTTTGGTCAACTAACTAAAAATTTACATCTCAAAATAATTTCAAATCAGTTAAAGTCATCAACCTGAAGCGTTAACTGTGTTTCTTACTTCACAGATGCTGTCTTGGCTGCTTGGTAATTCAAACATTTTCTGTTTATTTGTTCCACATTTACAGCATTTGCAGTATATTGTTCTTGCATAAGGGGGTCGATGCATGACCTTGCACCTGACTTTTAGAAAGGTGACAACCCATTTACTAGAACCAGTGAAGTTGAGGTGAATTTTATACTTAATGTCCAAAAACTATCAAAAGAGACTTCTTTCATTACCTGAAGCTATCCTGTATTTACTTTTCAGAAAAAGAAAGTTCCACTGCAGCTACTTAAATATCTTCGCTAAGGGAAAAATACAACACTGTTATGTTCTATTCTGAAGTCTGTAGTGCTGACTCTTCTCATTACTGTATTATTTAATATAAAACGTTCAATAGTTGGATCTTGTGGATAAAAATACCTCTGGCAGACAAACTTTTATTCTTAATCCAAACTGCAGAAACAAAGAATAATCAAATTGCTCAGATATCGATTATTTCATTCTTTAATACATGATTTTTATTGTGCAAAAGCAACAATACTAAAACTATTTATTAATATACTCCTGTATAATCACCATGTAAACACCATATAGAATTGGGTCACAAAACAGATACATAAACAGTTGAAAATATTTTTTAAAAACACGTAATTGTTTATTCTCTCTTTCCCATGTAGTTGCCCATGGAAACGTTCAGATCCGTGACTGGTCAAAAGAAAAGCAAAGCAAACAAAAAGAAAAGCAAACAAAATATCTGTCATCAGATGAGAAAAGAAAATTACTTTCTGAAGCTTGTAAGACACGTCTCTGTTGGTTCTTTGTAAATCATCCTGATGGGTGTCCTCGAACTGCGGAAAAGTGTCCATTTGCACACGGAATACAAGAACTGCGATCTCGTACTAATAGCTGAAAATGAATTAATATTAGGGTTGAACTCCTGGATATTTAGTTTGAAAGGAAATGTTCAAGAATGAAATATACGTTTCTTTTCAAAACAGCTGCCTATTCCAAATAACCAGTGGACCAAATAATGCTTTGTTACAGCAACATCTGCCATGAGTTAAACTTTCCCTCATGTTTAGGTATTTACTGTCTTTGTTCTGGCAAGTTACTGAATGTATGAGCTGATAATGATATGAGGCAAACAGGATCTAAATGGACAGTATCTTTTAACCAATTCAGTTGAAAGATTATGAAACCAAAAGCACAAAAACTGAAACAGAATTCTAAATTTTCAATGTCGAATCAAGTACCTGAAAAGAAATAGAGAAAAATAATTGGATTACGGAAGAGAGAAGGAAAAGTGAAACAAGGTTAATAATTTAAAAATAAATCTTTTGAAGGAATGAGACTTCAAATATATGACAGTAAATTTTAAGTACTAATGAGGTTGATTTGCACTGATTAATGTTAATTGCATCATTAAAATGTGGCTTATTCGTAAAGAGACAAGAATCTACTTGATGGCAAGTTCAGTTTGTATCTATCATGCAATACATCAGCTTCTGCCGTTCATTGCAGTTCAGTGGTGAGATAGGTGACAAAATCTCATTTTTGGAAAGCTAACAGCAGAGTGGTGCAACTCTCAGCAATTTCTGGATATCTGCATTTAGCTATCCAGCTGCCCCTTGTCTGAAGTTACTGCACTATTTGCAAATAAATATCAGTGATTGTCACGTTCCTCATTGTTATGACAACAGTATCAGGCCCAACATATTTAAATTCCACTTTTTCTGACCAGTTCTTTGTAATAATTAACCCAACAGAAGTGATAATTGTTAAGGAAATTTAAAATCAAAACTATTTTCCATCCGCATCTGTGATTCTGTGACAGAGCCCCTCAAGTTGGAAATTTCTATGTAATGAATGTTTTCCCTGTTTACTACCTTATTTGTTTACAATTATCAAAGCCTATACAGTCTACTGTATGGCAAGTTAAAATTTTATAATATTCAACTACCATAAAGGTATAATGCGTGCTTATTCACTAAACTGGATTTGACTGCATCAATTAACAATAAATATTCTAAACATGAAAAATAATTAACCTAGCCACCTAACAGTCCTGGAGAGAAAATTGCTTGCTGGTTTTAGCATAAGTTATCTGTAATTAAGTACTAGTATCTAAATTTAAAGGTTAAAAACTGCGGATGCTGTAAATCAGAAACAGAAACAGAAATTGCTGGAAAAGCTCAGCAGGTCTGGCAGCATCTGTGGAGAGAAATCAGATTTAAAGTTTCGGGTCAAGTGACTCTTTCTCAGAACTTGGGTTTTGCCACCAGACCTGCTGAACTTTACCAGCAATTTCTGTTTTTTTTCACCTTTTACAGTAATTTTAGTAGTTGTAATGGGTATATAAATCTGTCAAAAACGTTATTAAGAAAAACATACATATTATATACCAAGCAGGTGGTATGTTCCTTTTTTATCCATTGCATTGCATTTCCATAAAATGAGCTAAACTTGTCAATGCTAAATTTTGTGGTGTAACAACAGCATCTTCAGTGCTTGATTTGAGGTTTTAGGTATAATGATGCAGAAACCCACAGCTCATATACCAGAAGAAAATGTTCATTATCTTGTTGCAAACTATCCGGCTATTAAACTATTCAATGTTTGTCTTATAGCTACTACCTTACTTTGAAGTTCATTCTCCTGCAAAACTCTTCCTGATATTTGTGTTTGAATTGCATTTTGCCAATTTAGAGCAATGACCCTTCCCTCACCGTGATGGTCCAACTTGAAGCAACGTCTAAGATTTTAACATGTCTGTATTAGTTGCCATCTTTAGTATCTCATTGCATACTTACAAAGCTAAAAGACTTATTTCTCATTTGCAGCTCAGTACTATGTCAGATGTCAGTCCTGTTTTTTGGAGGTTGAATTGCTGTTTTCTGTCTCCATGATCAAAGTTAGATTAGTTTATAAAGCTACTGTCCAGTTTTAGAATGGTAGCCTCCAAATTGCAGACCGTTGATTTTAGCTATACGAATCAGCATTTTAAAAGAAATATAAAATATTGCTGATGCTGAAAATCTGAAATTTAAATAAAACATTCTGAAACTGTGCAAGATTCCTGTGGGGGATATGTGAAGGAAAAATGTTGATTCACAAAAGAAAAACAAATTATAAATGTTCAGAATTAATATTTGAGTATGCAGTATGAGTAATATGTGACATGGTGTATTGACTGTAGCATGCTTGGGAGGAACAGATAACTTGGACCCAAAGCTTTCCACCATTTTCTACCTTCATGAATGGTTGTATTGTATGCTAATGGATAGAGATTATTGTCATGGTTAGTCATCTCAGTCACAAGATGTAACAATCATCAGGGTAGTAGAAAACGCAGATGAACTTCAGGTCTTTTTCTATATAGCAGTTCCTGTGTCCCTGTGCAGAAATAATTCTAACAGTGTTATTTCTCGTGCAGAAGAAGGAACTTGACATTGGGAAAAATAACTAAAGGGAAACCAATAAGAATTGTTTTTTAAATAATTTGGTAAAAATATTTGTTACCTCAATTTTTGATGTTAATTTGTGTATTCTAGCCGCAAAGAGCTCTGTGCCCTGTGAAAGGGTATAGTCCACTTTGAGATCTTGGTAATGCTTCCAAGAAATGAACAGCAAACCCTATCTGTTAATTGCTTTAGTTTACTGGATTCATGCCATTTTTAAATGGTACTTTGGCCTTCAAAAAAAAGGACGTTATGTTTCATTTCATCTTGATTTTTTTAATTCACATGGAGGTAATATCGGTGATATTACCGGACAAGTAATCCAGAGATCTGTGCAAATGCCACGGGGAATGAGCAAGCCCAACATGGCAGATGGTGAGATTTGAATTCCACTAATGAGTTTGGAACTAAAGCTGAGTCCATGAAATCATTGTTGTAAATCTTATCAGGTTCACTATCTTTGCTTTAGAGATGATGGACAGGTTTTGACGACAGGAGTTACTTTTTGTAGTATTTCTAGTTTCTTTATTTGCATGGCTTGGTCAGCTTCTAGTCAGTGGTAATCCTAGGATGTAGATAGTGGTGGATTCAGTGATGTTTAGATTCTGCCAAATTGGAAATGATAATTTCATGATACTTGTATGGTGTGAATGTCACTTGCCACTTTTCAGCCCCAACTTGGGTCTGGTCTACATCTTACTGGACATAGACTGCTTCAGAATCTGAGGAGTCACGATTGGTGCTAAACATTAAACAATTGTCAGCGAACATACCCATTTCTGATCTGATAGAGGCAAGGTCATTGAAGCAGCTAGAGTTGGTTAGGCATAGGACACTCCCCTGAGGAAGTCCTGGAGAGATGGCCTGGAACTGAGATGACTGCCCTGTGACTACTACAGCAATCTTCCTTTGTTCCATGTATGATGATAATCAGTGGAGAGTTTTCTGTTTTCCATTAACTTCAGTTTGGCTGGGGCCCTCTGATGCCATATCCAGTCAAATTAAGCCTTGGTATCAAGGGCAGACACTCTTGCAGACCTCTGGAATTCAGATTTTTTTGTGCACTTTTGAAGTAAGGCTGTAATAAGGTCAGGAACTGAGTGGGCCTGGCAGAATCCTTACTGGGTGTCAGTGAACAGGTTATTGCTAAGCAGTTGCTTCATGATAGGTGTAATCAATGGTGCTGTCATTTTACAGATGATCAAGAGAAGACTCTTAGAGCAGTAAGAACCAGTTTCTTTAGCAAGTCTGTGGAGAAACAGTTAACATTTCCAGTCCGATGATAATTCTACGGATCTGTTCAGAATCAGTTCTGATGAAGTTATTGGTCTCAAAATGTTAACTGTTTCTCCATACTGTCTCCCTGTTTCTCCATACAGGGATACTGTCAGACCTGCTGAGTTTCTCCAGCATCTTTTTATTAAAATTGGATGATCAAACTTAGCATCTACATGAGGTCCTCAGCAGCACAGATGCTAGCCTTAAACCCATTTAATTCACTCTGAATTAAGAAATAACTGAAAGCACTGTAAACTGCAAAGGCTGTGAGCCCTGACAATGTTCCAGCAATAGCACTGAAAACTTGTGCTCCAAAACCTGGCACACCCTTAGCCAAGCTGTTCCAGTACTGCTACAACACTGGCATCCAGACGCCAATATGGAAACTTTTTTAGATGTTATCTGTATGCACAAAGCAGACCAATAGCAACACCATCAGTCTATTTAATAATCAACAGAGTGGTGGAAGGTGCCATAAAGCAGCACTTACTCAATCATAACCTGCTCACTGGCCCTGGTGGAACCAAACTTTTGAGCCAGTCAGCTTCTGATTTTCTGTATAGCATCAAGCCAGCCAAGAAAAAACTGAAGTCAGTAGCGTCAGGGGAAAACGCTCCACTGATTAAAGGCATACCGAGCATAAATGTAGATTGTTAGGAATATAGGAGCATGAGTAGGCCCTGCACCCTTTCAAATCTACTACACCGTTCTAGATTATACTTCATCATCTATCTCAACGCCATATTCCTGTGCAATTTACATGGTTCTTGATGTCATTAGTAACTAAGAATCAATCAATCTGTGTTTTGATATTGTTCAATGACTGATCTTCCACAGTCCACTAACGTAGAGAATTCTGAAGATTTATCACTGACTGAAGAGGTTTTCATCTCATTCCTCATGGATTATCACCTATTCTGTGAGTGTCTCACTGGTTCTACACTCCACATCCAGGGCAAACATCCTTTCAACAGCTACTCTGTCTAATTGTTTAAGATTTTTGTAAGTTTCTATGCCTACGTCTCATTCTCCTATACTCTTATATAGGCCCAGTCTCTTCCGTCTCTTTGGCCCCACCATACCAGGAATCAGTCTGGTGAATCTCCTTGCCCGCAAGTATATTTTTTCTCTGGTAAAGGGACCAGAACTGCACATGCATACTTTATGACTTATGAACAAGGACACCTAAATCCCTTTGCACAACGACAGTTTTAAATCTTTCACCATTGAAGAAATACTCTTCACCTTTGTTCCTCCTATCAAAGTAGATAACCTCCCTTGCCCACATGTTCCATCTGCCATTCTCTTACCCACTCACTTGATCAAAATCCCTTTGTGGTCTTTTTGCATCCCCAACAACTCTCATTCCCACAATATTTTGTATCATCTGCGAACATGGAAATATTACTATTGGCCCCACATTCAAATCATTGATTTAAATTGCAAATAGCTGGGACCAAAGCACTGATCCTTATGGTATCCCACTGGACACAGTTGGACAAATAGCCAGGAATCCTTTAAAGATACTATTGGAACCTGCTCTAAGAATAGTTTGAAACTTCTTTAAGCAAAACATTGGCCCAGAATCTGTAGGGTTGGATTTTGTTGCTGACAGCTCTTTCAACCCCTGCTTGACCTATCCCATCATGAATTCTACTCAAATCTGATCAGTTTGCCAGCTGATCTTAACAATAGGCCAACTGCCAATTTTCCACTTCGTCTCAACTGACGAGCTACTGCCTGTGTAACCTAACTAAAAACGCTTGAGGCCTCTGAACATTGGTGTTAAGTGTGCACCAAAATAGTTGTGGAAACATTGACTTCCACTTGTGTGACATGAGAATTCATCTTTTTTTTTTAACCCTTTTTAGTTATGAAATAACAAATTGATTTATATTGAATGGTTGTTCCTCAGTTTTCAAACTCTTGTCTCATGTGATATTCCTTTTTTATCTAACCCAGACAACATTTTGTTATATTCTGAAGTGTTAACGTTTAAGTGGATTTCAACTATGTAATTACATTCATAAATAAAGTGGTGATGTACAAAAAGCCAAGACAATGCAGAGATGCTATGCACATCCAAGTATTGGTGAAGTGAATGAGTGCTAAGAAAGGTAGCTATGACAGGTGGTTGCCTGTCTCTACACAGAAAGCGACCTAGCAACTTCATTGCAATGTAAGGTATTGCTGTGTTCCAAGCTACAGTTTTGAAGTGGTGAACTATATCGTAAGTGAGTTGGAAATGTGCCACAATGTGAGACCAGTGTGTCTGACTCCAACCTCCATGGATGGAGGGACGATGTGGAGAAACCTGAGGTGCGGGGGAATGCTGTTCAAGATTTAAAAACCTGGAAAACAACAAGTCAACTACCACTCTGAATTTCAAGTTGGATTTGGTGTTGTCAAGATTTTCTCCAATGCCTGGGAAAATAACAACTGGAAATATTATCCAGGCAGGATTAGGTAATAATGAGATATTACCTAGAGATTCCCTGTCACTTTAACGATCTTATGTGGAAAGTCACTTTTTTTTCTTGACATCATGAATTTCATTTTATATTCCTGCCATGTTTTCCCAACCTTCTCACCATTGCCCAACCTCATTCAGGGGCTGGGAAAATTCCACCCCAGAAATTGAAATCTTATTTTTCACTTGCATTACATGTGAGATCAAATTTTCCAAAGAGTGTCAATCACACTCAAATTGTCACTCTATCCCAATTTACATGTGGTGGAATGCAGGTTGTGTTAGGTCCTGGGAGAAAGAGGGATCTCGGGTCTCTGTCTGGGAGGGAGAGGGGGGTGTTAGGCCTCACAGCAGTGGAAGGGTGTTGTTGGATCTGGTGGTGATGGACGGGTTGGTGTTACCAGTTCCTGGGGGTAGAGGGCATTTTTTCATGCCCAAGAAGTGAGTTTTGAATTCAATGCAGTATGTTTTGTTGGCTTCAGGGTGTTTGTGGTGATTTTAGGTCTGGCGTGAAGCGAGATTGTCAAGTGCCAATGGGAGAGGGAGATGTTGGGTCAGGGATATGTAATGGGTAATGGGAGGTGTAGTTCAGGGTGCATGAGGTAAGTTGATCAGTTTAATACTCAAATACAAGCAAAATACTCTGGATTCTGGAGATTTGAAATGGGGAAAAAAAAAACAGGCAATGCTGGAGAAACTCAGCAGTTCTGACAACCACTATGGAAGCATTTGGTTCTGTGGCAGAGTCATGGAACTCGAAATGTTAACTCTGTTTCTTTCTCCAGGTGGTGCCAGACCTCTGGAGTTCCTCTAGCATTTTCTGTTTCTATTTATAATAAAATGAGTTAGGAAAAGTTTTTATTTGTTTAACCTTCCATGGGTAACTATCTACAAACTGCTTCAGAACCCCTTGAACTGTCTAATTTTAAATGACTTCTGGAGGCTACCAAATGTAGGGAAATTTCCCATTGGCATTGTCAATTTCCTGACCAGTTCCCTCAGTCTGCTATGTTGGTGATTCTGCAGGGTGAGATTGTGCAACTCCATCTATGCTGTAGAAATGATGATCTGACCTTGGGAAATTCCAGCCCATGATATCTACAGAATCTTTTAGGCCTGATTTGGTATTGTGAATTTCAACTTATACCTCCTGATAATTATAATTAGACGAGCCCTTCATTCCTGGGATCATTCTTGTGAACTTCCTCTGGATCCTCTCCAATGCCAATAAATCCTTCCTTAGATATGAGGCCCAGAATTGCTCTCCATATTCTAAATGTGGTCTGACAAGAGCCTTATGCAGCCTCAGCTGTACACCTCTGCTCTTAGATTCTGACCCTGATGAATCAAATTCTAACTCTGCATTTGCTTTCCTAACTGTCAGCTGAACCTGTATGTTTACCTTAAGACGATCCTGAACAAGACTCCCAAGATTCTTCGTGTTTAAGATTTCTGAAGCCTTTCCCTATGTCGAAAAGTCTGTGACCCTACCTACCAAACTGCACAATCACACCCTTTCCCACTTGTATTCCATCTGCTACATCTTTGTCCACTCTCCTAGTCTGTCCAAGTCCTTCTGCAGCCTTCCTATTTCCAGAACAGTACCTGTATCATCTGCACAGGCTGTAAGTAGAGGTTGAATAACCCTGTAAATTGAACAACTGTGCCTAGTTATATTCCGTACATATACATATTCTTTAAAAAGGCAAATAAAAACGAAGTATGGTGATTGAGACTTCTAATTCTGAAGGGATTGGCTCTTTTTATACTTGAATGTACTGGATCCTTCACAAGGGCTGACTGAACTACTGGAGGCATTATGTTCTAGGCTTCCAGATTACTGGGGAGGTTAGACATTTTCTCAACAGGGACAAGGCATCTTTCAGTGTATTGTGTGTTATTGTTCTCTGAATGCATACAATGAATTAGATGAGAGTTTATTAACTTGCCCTGGATGTTTTTGTTTTCCAGTCTCCCATGCAGCCTCCATCCTGTGTTGTGTGCTGCAATTTTTTTTTCTAAATGCTGTTTCCTACCCTTCCTCACTGCAGGCAATGTAGTAGCATGCAAGTCTCTTCCAATTAAAGATTCTTCCCTGTTGATATGAAGAGGGCTAAGAGAAGGTTCTCGCTTTTTCATTCTCTTTGATTGAAATGTTATAGCTGTAAATAATTCTGAGCAATGGGAATGGGGTGTCCTGTCAGTGAGCTACACTATTTCCTATTGATACCCAAGGCTACTCTTTAAAAATGTCACTTAGAAAATCGAAGTTTCTCAAACGGTGTTTATAGTCCTGAACAGCAAGCGATCTGCAGAACTGACAAAACAATTGACACTCTTTTTAAACACATGGCCAAAGTTAATTTTGACATTCAACTTGATAAATTCTTTTCAACTACAGTTTTTAGATCCAAGACCTTTTGATTTAACTTGATTTGCTAACTTGACAAGAGAAGTGTTCTTATTTTAAGCTGAAGGGGGCTACAAAGTTTCTGATTAAAATCATTCCGCAATGTATTCCTCTTAATTTATTTAGTCCTTAATTAAAATTACCTGATAATTCAAATCTCAACAATAGCTCCTAGTTTGTTATATTGCTTCATTCATGTAATTAGATTAATTCAGATTTGAGTGCAAGATCTTGAATTATCAAGCCTTGATTAAATGGAACAGCAGATTTTATGTGAATAACATACTCCCAATATCTGGAGATTTTTCTTTTAGTTTTATTGATATTGACTAACTGTTCTTCTTTGTGAGGTTCTTTTCCCTCAATATCCTCCGCAAACTCATTTGTATTTTACTAAATATGAAATGTATCATGGACCGATGCAATTGGATAACATTTTGGAAAGTAATGTTTTTTTTTAAAATTTCCATTACAAATATATTTCTTGATATATTCAAATAACTGGTCTAGTTTTAATAATAGAACTGAAGATAGTTTTATCATAAAACTAAACATTATTGAGTGTCACTGAAACAATCACCCAATTTTCAATAACTGAAAATGACTCTGAAACATGATACAGAACCATTTGTTGGTTACATTGATATAGAATACTAAGTTTCTCAGCAAATTTAAAAAAAAAATTAAAATGTTTCAATGAATAGCTTTTGTGTTTTACTAAGCTTAATTTCAAATGTCTTTTTAAAAGTCATCACACAGGCTCACTTTCTAACATAGTTGCATTCTAACAGTTGGTTCAAGGTTAAATTGCTGTGGCCACAATAATGGTAGCAGCTGGCTCTTGGCTCATTATGTTAAGGGCAGCACTTTGTTTCCACTTGGCAGGGGCCATGAAAGTTCAAGCCAATTCCAAAACAATTATTCTTTTGTTTTCAATGAGAAATTTTTCTGAAGAAGGGTCACCGTTAACTCCACTTTCTCACCAGCAATGCTGTCGGGCCTGCTGAGTTTTTTTCACTTTGTTTAATTCAGAAAGACATATGTTACTTTGCACAGTTTGAAAAGTGTATTCAATTGAAACTGGCATGTTTAATTGACACAGTTGTTGATGGCATAAAGTAGCAACAACTCCACTTTCTGTTGGTCTGCAATATATGTCCATATAAGAGTTACATAAATGACAGCAACTTAGTAGTTGCAGTAAATCTGAAACTATTGTAATTATTGTCTGATGTGTGTTGCTTTGAGTTCAAGGAATCGTTAAACAAAGATATGGACAAGCATCTATTCAACCCACCAATTGATATGTTTCTGTGCAATTCTAATTTCAGTTACACTGATACAATATACAATAGGTTATATCTTTTATCTGAATGGAATATACACCAGAACACTGATATCTGAGATTTATCTCAAGTGAGCAAGCAGAAGTTATGAGCTAATTTGCAGTGAGTGAATGGCAGGCTTGCCTATATTGGAGGGATCAGGCACGTAAAATGGAATCTAAGTTTTTAAGGCAATGTAATATCAAAAGCGCAAGATATTCCAAAGATATTAGAATTTAAAATTCTACAAAGGATTCATGTCAGTTCTGCCATTAAAATATTTTTGCAAAGCAAGATTAACATGTGGAAGCATACATGATAGAGAAAGTGGTAGAAAGATTGCAGATTGGGGAAGGAGGGAGTGAGAGTAGAATTTGGTGAAAAGTGTGGCAGGAGGCTCTCATGGAGTGTAAACACCATTGTAGGCAATTGGATTGTATGGCTTGCTTTTATGTTGTAGATTATTAGTAATTCTGTGTAATTTCAGACATGTGCAACTATAACCATTCTAAAAGATTATAAAAGAAGCAAACTGCATTTGTATAGAATTTTAGGGTTAGAAATTCATTAACATCATTGAAGAACAGCATGTGAGCCACGTTGGGAACAGCCCACTGCCCTGTCTGTCTTGCAAAATCAACATAGATCTGCATAGTGCCACTATATGTATGAATAGCATGCAGTAATACAGAATGCCTCCTATTCTGTCCAGACCAACACTTTTGGACAGCAGTCCAGATAATTCTAAACCCACACTCCCATTCTTTTCCCAAATCCTGGCAACTGTTTTCTCTCTCCAAACAGTTATTGAATTCCTTTTTGAGATGACCATGAAGGAAATGCACTCCAAATTTGAATCATTTATTGTGTAAAAGGATTTTTCTTTGTCACATCTGGTTCTTCTGCCAAACACCTGTGCCCTCTGCTTATTGAACCTTTAACCACTCAAAATGGTTTCTCTGTATTTACTCTTTATCCAAAGGAGATAATAATTTAACCACCTCTATCAATTGTTCTCTCCTGTAAGGAGAACAACCCCAGCTTCTCCAATCTTTGCATGTACTAGTAACACCTCTTCCTGGAATCACTCCAGGAAATCTTTCTTGGATCATCTCCAATACCTTCACTTCTTTTATGATGTGTTATGCCCAGAATTAGCAATAATGCGAGATCTGCAGGAGCTAAGCTAGTATTTTATGTAGGTAATTATGTCAGGTTTAGACAATTGTCATCTATTTCATGTGTATTTGCAAAGTCTGTCCTCCACTTAAAAAGTTACAAGTTAGGAGTATGATGGAATATTCTTTCTTTGTCTGGATGAGTGCATTTCCAACAACATTGTAGTGTTTGGCAGCCAATCTGTTCTTGTACTGTTTCTTTATCCTTTGTTTCTTTCCTTTTCTCACTTCTTTGTATTTTTGCAGTCAGCATCATTCCCTTTTTTTTATTCATTCACAGGGATGAAGGTGCTGCTGACCAAGCAGCATTTATTGCCCATCTGTAATTGCCCAGAGGGCAGTTATAAGTCAACCACAATGCTGTGGGTCTGGAGTCACATGTAGGCCAGACCAGGTAAGGATGACCGTTTCCTTCCCTAAAGGGCATTAGTGAACCAGATGGGTTTTTACGATAATCGACAATGGATTCATGGTCATCATTAGATTCTTAATTCCAGATATTTATTGAATTCAAATTCCACCATCTGCTGTGGCAGGATTTGAACCGGGTCCCCAGAATGTTGTCTGGTCTCTAGATTAACAGCCCAGCAATAATACCACTCAGCCATCGACTCCTCTTTGTATAATCAAGCTGACATCTGTTATTTCCTGCCAGCCATCACCTCAAAATCGTCCAAAGCTCTTGACAGCTAATTAATTACTCAATAAAATCACTTGTTATGTGGTAGCCAATTTGCACACAGGAAAGTCTTACAGATGAATTGGAGGTATCGAAGTGATAATGTGTTCTAGTGAAGCTGATAGAGGGAAAGAATGTTGGCTAGAGCATCGGAGAGAATTCCCACACTCCTCTTCGAAATAGTGCCATGGAATCATTAGTATGTGGGGCTTTGGCTTCAGCCTCATGATCAAATTGACTGCAAGAATGCTTGTAACAAATGGAGAGAACCTTCAGAGTGCCCCGGGGTCTGGATGCCCTTGTGCATGAATCTCAGAAAACTTGTGTGCAAGTACAGCAGGTAATAAGGAAGGCAAATGGAGTTTTGGCATTTATTGCTGAAGGAACAAAGTATAAAAGTAGGGAGGTGTTGCTGTACAATACGTTAGTGAAAGTGCACCTGGAATATTATGTCCAATTTTGGTCCCCTCCACCTTGAGGAGGGTTGTAGTTGCATTGGAGACATTTCAGAAGAGGATCACTACATTGATTCCAGAGATGAGAGTTTTGTCCATTGAAGAACGATTGAGTAGTTTAGGCCTATACTCTCTAAAGGTTAGAAGAATGAGAGGTACATAAGATACTACAGGGGACTGACAAAGTAGACATAGAACAGATGTTTCCTCATGTAGGGCAATCTAGAACAAGAGGTCATAATTTTAGCAAAAGGGGTTGCATATTTAAAACAGAGATGAGGATAAATTACTTTCCTTAAATCTGTAGAATTCACTACCCCAAAGTATGGTGCATATTGGAGCATTGAATAAATTTAAGGAGGTGATAGACAGATTGTTCATTAGTAATGGGTTGAAGGGGAATGAAAAGTGGGCAGGAAAGTGGAATTGAGACTGAGGTGAGATCAGTCATGATCGTATTAAACGGTGAGGCAGGTTAGAGGGGCTGAAATACCTATTCCAGCTCCTAGTTCTTATGTTTCTCAAGCTGTGATGTTGCAATTAGTTATTGTTTCTACTTATAGTGGCACACTTGCGCAAAGCTCTTCAGACATGAAATCAGCAAATATCATTTAGTAAACGCACATGTCTCCAATTTTTATCGAGGCCATTTCAGAATTATTTTATTGATTGTTTCAAACACTTTCTGCTGAAAAAGGAGAACATCTGGTTTCTCTTAACTGATTGCTCACATTTAGTAACATGCTGCACCATTGCGTTAGACAAAGGATGTATCTGATTGAAGTTCTTGGGGTAAATTTTATCTTTTGAAATGGTATCTTTTGTCAGATTCTGCTTAAAGTAGATACCTCAATGAGAAAAGTATTTCTCTTCTTTTTCACAGAGACTGTGTAATTAGTCAACTAATGTGGCATATTAGCTGCTACCAGTGCAATAAAGTTGGATTTTGATTTTTGCAGCAAATAAACAATCCATGGACAAAGGAAATTAAATTTGTTGCAATTTTACTTCTCCCATTTTTGTCTGGAAATTTGCTTTGATATGATAACTTTTCTGCAAGAACAGTAAAGAACCCCCTTCACATATAGTATGGTGGTGGAGCAAGAGGTCTGAGCAATTACTGGCCAATCTTCTGTATAAATTGCTCATCCATTGTCTACCAATCTCTAACTGAAAAATTCTATTTGGTCACTAGAGGGTACTAGATCACAACACAGCTTTAACGTTCCCCTCTGTTATATTCTACCATGTGGCAAGATGGTGTTGTACATTTTCAACTGCCTTGTTCCTGGTGTCTGAGATCTGCTGAGATCTAACCTTACAATGTAAGACATCACACACACAACCTAGTACTTTAATTGAATCAGAGATAGTAGGAACTGCAGATACTGGAGAATCCGAGACAACAAGGTGCAGGGCTGGATGAACACAGCAGGCCAAGCAGCATCATAGGAGCAGAGAGGCTAACCCTAACCCTAACCCTA